>NC_056737.1:529238272-529373272 GCF_019279795.1 Protopterus annectens | reverse complement strand
GTTAACTCTACAATCTCAGGTCATGAAAGATGTTATCAAGGGTCATCTCTGTGTACTATAGGAAGCACTGACATGTTATGCTATCTCTGCAACTACTATATCAGTCATCCTTTATTTATTTATTTTTTAATTGAGAATAGTTCAAGGTTTCATTCATCAGTCACAAAATGCAAGACATGTTGCTACTTTGGTTACTGGTGACTCTTTACTTGCAAATGAGACAGGGTACACTTGATGTTCAAAGGCTTTATTTAACTGGTCTTTGAGGCTATGAGTTTTTACTGATTTTTTCCTTACTCCCTGTTGTTTATCACTGCTGTTTAATCAGTAAACTTTGCTCTATCCTATCTGAATATTGGAAACTAGTCCTATACTGACAGTCCTGTGCCTGATTGCCAACATACAGTATATTCATGAGTCCCTTTTTCCACATTGATCACAAGGCTTATAGCAGACCTTAACTAAGTTCCACACATCATGATGGGCTAGTGCCAAGTCATCTATATATGTATACTGAATTGGACCCTTGCATATGCATTTTCCACTTTCTTTTCTATGTGCATATTTTCCCCCTGACATTTCTATATCTTTACTCAGCATTCACCTCGATGACAAACATGCATGGGTGAATATTTCCATCCCATTAGTTGTCTCAGTGCTTGCATTCTGCCTCCTTTCAGTCATTATATTGCAACTAGGATACTTTCCATAACCACCCATCCATCTTCACTAAGTGACCACAGTCAATGCCTTTACTAAAGTAAACCTTAGTAAAACACGAGAGCCAAACAAAGTCTCCCCTAGACCTAAATCCCTGAAAAATACTCATAGCAACCATTTGCTTGAAATCCATACTTGTCTGTCAAGATTCAGGTGCAGTAGAATATTAACTAGCACCCTTACCATTGTTTACGATAAATACTTTTATGCGGCCAATAAATTATATATATATATGTGTGTGTGTGTGTGTGTGTGTGTGTGTGTGTGTGTGTGTGTGTGTGTGTGTGTATATATATATATATATATATATATATATATATATATATAGTTTCACTTCAGTACCTCGAAATACTGAAACACCGAAACTGTAATTGCCAAAACCAGAATGCCGATGTTTCAGTATTCCGAAATACTGAAGTGCTACATAAAAAAACAAAACAAAACAGTACATACAAGATTCATGCGGAAGCGCATAATGGGAGATTTGCCGTGTCCCCACTATCGTGCAATCACAGGGATGTTATATTTAAGTGAAGGGGGTGCAGGGGGCTGGCCCCCTGCAGAAACAGCACGTTTCATTATTTTATTTGTGTTTTTAGTGTCGCTTCAGTATTTAGAAATACTGAAACATTGGCGTTCTGATCTTGGCCATTAGAGCTTCGGTGTTTCAGTATTTCAAGATACTGAAGTGAAACCATATATATATATATATATATATATATATATATATATATATATATATATATATATATGTGTGTGTGTGTGTGTGTGTGTGTGTGTGTGTGTGTGTGTGTGTGTGTGTGTGTGTAAATCAAAAGCAAGCAGATGGGTTACCAAAGAATTTAAAGTACTCTTTGGATTAAAGGACAAGGCTTTGGATCAAAATGAAAAGGACTCCCAATTCATAGACAAAAAACACATTCATCCAGGTTCATAGCTTATTAAATAAAGCAGTTCATAGACATTCCAGCACATCTAAAGCATTTATGTAAAGAATTTAACCTCCTAAGAAGTTATGCTCCTACCCACCCACCCCAGTACAAACAATAAAATTCAATGTCCAGAAGGACCACTACCCCATAATGACTTTTTCAGTCTCCCATATATCACAACATCCACAGCTCACTCTGGCAGCTCCCCACATTCCTAAATCCACTTCACATCAAGCTTATTTAATGAGACTTTCTTAGAATTTGTTAAATAAAATTACCATATGCATTCTTGCTGTTTCATAAAATCATATAAAGAATACATAACCATGACCATCCCACTACAACCCATTTTTCTGTGCAAAATATTATGCCATAATTTTGGAAATCTCCAATAAAATACCAAAACAAGATTAGACACAGAATTTTATTTACTATCATTACTTCTTATTACTGGAAAAATCTTAAAAATTACAACCAACTGACTATTTATAAAAGTGCACATAGCTCTCCAGAAATCAGCTTAAATTTTGGACAGAGCAAAACATTATTACTACCTAATAGATAATGTCCTACTAATTGTGCACAAAGCTAACCACAGGTTTTTTATGCTAACCTTCCAGCACCTAGAATCCTCCAAAATCCTCCATAAGTCTCATTGACTACATATTAAACAGATTTGTTTCTGTTAAAATGGAACAACACTCTTTAGACTCCACCCCCCCCCCCACCACCAACGAACTCTCCTAAGGTTCACTTTTCTCTGCTGTTTTATTTTTCATCTTCATAAATAAACTTGCCTCATAATTTCTTCACTTTCCACTGATCTTTTATGCCAATAATAGTGCTGTTTACAGACCTGGCCCTGCCCACTCAACCATACAAAAAGAACTTGAAAATGACTTGCATCTGCTTTTAGAATGGTAAAAATAATACAACACTTCTCAAAACCGTAAAAACTAAAACAGTGTTTTTGTCACAAAACCAAAACTGGCCTCAGTCCCACAAAACCTGTGCATTAAAGAGATCAGTGATTATCCATTAGAAACTACCATCTCCATCACATATCTAGGTCTCTGGTTAGGTCAGAGTTTAAACTTCCTTTCTTATCTTGAGAACACCAAAACAAAAATAAGCAATTCACTTCTTTGAGTTTAAAAAATCATTCATTTTCTTTCCACTGAAGCGAAGGCAGCATTTGATAGAACTCGTTGTCACTTTTGCATTATGGCTTACCCATGATGGTCTGTACGTCAAAAAAAATGTTTCACATTCTCCAAACCACCTTCAACAAAATATGCATATTTATAATTTTGACAAACCATCATTAGCATCATTTGTGCCTTCCTCAGAAAGTTACATTTTTCTCCATAATTCAAAAAGTATGCGTCAATATGAGCCCTTTTCCATTTAAACTACTAAAGGTATAATCCTTTTTTTATCACATTTTATAGAGACTCACTGTGAGAAATGAATCCTGTAGTCTGCAAGGTGTTTCATACGGTTCAGTTACTCTATAAACTCTACTATCAAATCTACAGTGTTGTGACCAGTTTTTCAGTATTGGTTCCAATGCTGTGGGAAACACTTATAGCACTGATTGTGCCTCCAGACTCCTATAGAGAATATCAGACTACTATAAAAGAGCAACTCATAATGTAAACGCTTCATTTCTAATTGTATCATGTTATGCATTATATTCCAACTGAAACATTATAACTGTAGTACATTAAATTCAAAGACTTAATGCACATAACTTTGAAAAATAACTGTAAAAAAAACTCTAACAATCATTGAAAATATTCCCTTACTCAACTTATTTTTTTTCAGCATGGAAATGGAATTGCTATGCTTTTGCATGACAAGCATTTGCTTGAACATTTATATTAATCATGGTCAGATTTACGCATGGTATGGCCTTAAACTCTAGGAGGTTGTAGAGGTCCGATCTGGCAAGTGGTAATGCTATTAGAACTTAAAAACATGCTTTTCATTCTTCAGTTTCAAGACATGTAATAGCAGTCTCCATGGCTCAACGGGTATCTCAGAACTTCAGAAAGCTGTGGGTTCTTTTCCTGCCCTCGGTTATTGGATTAATTTTCCATTACTGATGCTGTAATGCGGCATTAGAGGGATGCTATCTTCTTAAATGTGCCATCCATCCTTCAGAGGTGAAATGTTAAACCAAGGTCCTTTCTGTTTGAGTTGGTGATAGCTCAGTTGGATGTAAAAGATCTGACAGTATTTATCAGAAGGAGTAGAGGTCGATTTATTTAGACATTTTATATTCATATTCACTCATTTTCCAGTATTTGCATTTCTTATATAAGCATTTTACATGTTAATACTGACTCTATTTAAAACAACTCTTATGTACCCTTACCCTTCTGTCACAAGCTTCTCTTTATTCCATCTTCTCTTACTTTATGTTACAATAATAGTTTACATCTACTGTTCCTTAAAGACCATATTGAAAGAAATAGCACTTTATCCTATGATTTAGTTTCCAGCATACTATGTAATTTATATTTCCCATACAATATCATATTCTGACAAATTTCTTTAAACCACTTCCATTTATATTTCTATCTAAAAATGGTCCAGAACATCTTATTTATTTTACATTCCATGACTGTTGAGATGTTTCCTCTACATTGCAAATAATCTATTTTCTTTCTCCCACCATGTTGTATTTGATACTTCATTTACCAAGAAATTTATCTAACAGCACCTGCTATAAAAAGAAAAAAATGCCACCTTCAAAAAAACCTCTTCAAATCTTTACTGTCTCTCTTTGATTGCTAATTTAACACATTTTGCTGTTTCGTCCAATGAAAAGACATAAAACATTGTCTTCTCTGTTTATATGCCAACCTTTTTTTCTCTTTTACCTTATCCAATTTTTATCTTCCATAATCTCAGTTTTCCTACATATTCCCATGTGTCATTACTCCTACCTCCTCTTCCTTTTCTTATACTTGATTTCTTTCACACTTCTTAAACAACAGCATTCCTGTTACTTAATGTTGTTTTCTTTCACTACATTTATTACTCCAAGCAAATGAACTAAAAACATAAAGACTATTTTGTTTATTGTATTTAGTTCCCCATTCTCCCCTTCTTTTTGACAGTTTCTTTTTTAAACCAGAATTAGTCTTGATCTCCAAAGAA
The DNA here is from genome assembly GCF_019279795.1 of Protopterus annectens. NCBI lineage: Eukaryota > Metazoa > Chordata > Ceratodontiformes > Protopteridae > Protopterus > Protopterus annectens. Next base: position 529,368,452 of record NC_056737.1, on the reverse strand, counting down.
AGGTGAACAAAATGTCTAAGAATTCCTTTTCCATCCCACCAAAAAGCATACAATACCTCCTGAATAACCCATTGTTTTGCTCACATATATATTAAAAGTACATACATTTTCCTTCCATCATTCTGCTAATCATTTTATTCCTTGCATCGTTTTCCTCCACTGTTCTGTTTCCACTGGGTATTTCCCAAACCTTTTTTCCTAAGATATTTACTCACTTTTAATAAAGTAAATTCCAACCATTTTATTATCTCCATATATTCTTTCCCCTTTTGTTTTTTCAGCTGTAGACCTATTTTTGCAATAAGCTTTCTGTGATTTCTACTTCTTTTCTCATACATATTCAGGTCTTCACTATCAGTGCCAAGTCAACTGAGCATACAAGTATTAAAAGAAACTCCACATCACTTCTTATTTCCAATCTTGTTTCATCCACGTGTTTGCATAACTGCTTTCATCACCATCACAAATAACCGTATTCTTAGTGAGCATCCATGTTTTACCCCCTCTTAATCTTTATTTTTTGTACCCATCCATTAAACATTAATGTTGTTGTTGTTGTTGTTGTTGTTGTGTCTTTCGGCTTTTCCCAGTTAGGGGTCGCCACAGCGGAACTCCGGTCCGCTAATCATTGGCAGTTGATTTTTAGATGCTGAGTTGCACACAACCTTCAACGAAGGTACGCCCATTCACGCATGTCTCCACGCAGAAGACGCTCTAGCTGAGAGTCGAACCAGACAGCGTCTTACTCTGAGGTGACAGTGCTACCGAAGCACCACCTCCGCAGATAATTTCCCACCTACTGTCCTTATAGCATTCATCAATTTCATCCCAGTTCCAAGTCCCTTAGATTTCTTTGTGATTTACCATATCAAATGCTTTTGTGACATCACACACTGCAACTCTTCAGTTATTTTATTCCCTTATTATACTATCCACAACTTCTTTACCCACAATAAGCATTTCATTAACCCTTCTATTCTTCACAACATATATATCTTCACACATCACCTCTTTCATTATCACTTGCTGTAACCTTTTATGAATAATTGTTCTGAATATTTTATAGCCTGCATTCCCCAGCATTATTGACCTCCAATTCTTTATTTCTTTTTCTACATACATTTAAATATTCTACTACAAATTCCTCTTCCTGCATTCTCACAGTCATCTAATCATTCATTAATTCCCAAATCTCTTGTTCATTCATATGCTTAAAGAACCATATATCAATCCATCATGTCCAGGTGCTAACTCTTCCTTTCCTTCCATTATTTATTACCTTCCTTTAGTGCTCACATTTTAATTCTTTTTTTTAAATAATTTTTACCTTTCATCCCCCCAATTTTTCTTAATACATTTCCACATACTTATCAACAATACCTCTAATCTTAGCTTGTTTATATCTTTCACTCCCTTCTCTGCCTTCAATACATTCATTATTTTTTTACCTTACGTTCCTTCCCTAAAAAAGCGAACCTCTTCTTTTTACCTTTCAAAAATAATGTTTGCTTGTCATCATTGGCCCCCCTTTTCATATTATAATCATATAACCAATTTTCTGCCTCAAAAATATTCGATTCTTAGTTTCAACAATTATCAGTTTTCTTTCACATTCCATTCTTCTTTCTTCTTTCTTCTCTGTCAGTTTGAGTATATTTTTATATGCCACCCAATAGTATGTTAAATCTCTATAAAACAAAGTAATTGATAAATAATATTCTCTTAATTTAATTCTTTGCACAAATTATCATATTCAACTGTATCTTTTATAAGTGTCCTTATACCCTTACTTTTTAACAACCTCTTCATGTTTATTCATTCAGGGCCACATTGCCATATGATCAGAGAATTTTGCTTCTTTAACCCTCCCTCATAATTATTTCCGCCTTGATATTATTTATTCTGATTTCTTTTCTGCTGGACTCTACAGCACTTCCAGTTTGCTCATAATGGCTATCCTTCATTGTAAATTCCTTGAATGCTAGTAGCATCCGTCTGATACCACCTAGAAATAATGAGGGAAGTTCCTGCATGTACTGACCAAATTTTCCTTAATCAGTATGAATTATACCTCTTGACTTCCCTGAAAAGATGCCTCTGACCTGGTATGACAAAACCTGGTCAACAAAGAGGAAAGAAAGAAAGAAAGAAAGAAAGAAAGAAAGAAAGAAAGAAAGAAAGAAAGAAAGAAAGAAAGAAAGAAGAAAGAAAGAACTTTTGGAAAATAATTTATTGCTGTTTGAGTATATGAAATTATAATAACACTGTATCAAATGTCAACAGATCTTAAACTCTGAATTTTTAGAGACCCAAAGCTGTCAGTTGTTTAGCTTACACCTAAATCCAGTTCTAATATTACTTCTTGTTTAATGAAATTATATATCTTGACATATGTTTCAACATATGTTCTACAATATTTGCTGTTGCTTTTTTTTTCAAATGGAGGGATATTAAAAATGGCTACTGCCATTGTGTAAACCTAATTACCCTAAGCCAGTAGTTTTAGTTCTATTGTAACTGCAGATAGTGGACCTACATATGCATCTGAACTAAATGTTTTGGCATTTAACTTATATTTCAGATGCAGAAGTAGCACCATTAGGAGCAGCTAGGAGAGAATTAAAAACAGGGACTCATCGTAATTAATGCTAAATGACAGTTCTTACACATTTTAATACCCTATTCATATTTCATAATTTGTATTACATTTTGTATTTGATTCCTTTGGTGCCCCTTAACTAGGGCAATTCAAATCGGTGTTCTACCCCAGTAAACAAATATAATAAAATAAATAAATAAACTAACAAAAAATAGAAAGTTAAGTAAATAAACAGATAAATGAATCAATAAATAAACCATTCTGATTATCAAGCTCCTTCCAAAATTAATTTTTCTTTCCATTTATCTACCCCATATTCACTCCTATTTTTTTATCCCTGCATTAGACAATCCTCCATTGCTACTGGATATCCTACATTAAAAATGCATTTCTTTGTGCCAGTCATGTGACCTAATGGCTTAAATCTGTCTTTCTGTGCAATATTTCCTCTGTACTTATTATGGCACTTTGCTATTCTACATTTCCTACTTAATTTACTTATTGTCTTTTTTGCGTGTTTTGCCTCCACTACTTTTCCACTATTTTCTACTTCAACCAGGAAGTCTTTAGGGCCAAAATTAATATATCTGCAGAAAGTTTTGCTATACCGAAGTCATCTAGTATCTGGCACTAAAGATAGACTATGGTCATGATATACTCATTCTTAATGAAAATTTATCACAAGACTTCTGGGGTGTTTCTTTCAACTCCCATGGGCAATAGCTAATCAGAAATTGACCACGCCATTCCATATAGGCATCTTCATTTTATTTCATGGTCTATCTAATCCAGAACAAATAGCCATCAGTATCCAGTCTTTGTTGTTTCTACTGCTCATCCTCTATAAAAGTAGCCCAGGATGAATGCTGGCTTTTTACATGCAATGACAAAAACACATTCATTTTCTGCAACACAACAGTTACCCCACTGGTGCAGTCCCACCCATTCCACTCTGCCATCTTGTCTCTTCCTTTTCTCTCTCTTTTTTTTTTTTTGCTTCCAGCTTTTCTTTTTTCATCCCACATTTTTACATAATCTTAGTATGTTCTGGACCTTGACAAGCCATCTCCATTGCTAATTCCCATGGATTTTCATTTTCACTCCATACCTGTCACACAGCCTCTGCAGAATAAGTGCATACTTAGCTTTCTTCTGCCAGTACCCAAGCTGCTGAAAGCCATCATTATCATACATCCAACTGTCAGCATGTGACTGCTAAAAGCCGTATTAATAATCCTAATGCAAAGCTGAAATTATCCAATACCCTAGAGCATCCTTCGGGCATGTGACCATGCTCTGCACTTAGTGAATGGACACATGCTGTCCATAACCCAAATGGTCAGTTTTACACCTCCTAAATCAAACTGTTAGTGCTTACTGCATCCCTTGAGTGCCACTCTTACCCATCTGACAAACCAAATGGCAGATAAATCAAGCTCTAATATCACCCATCTCCCTCCCTCAACCTTCCTCAAGAAATGCCATCAAATATATCTTCTCCTGATGGGCCCAGACAATATCCCAGGATGCCTTCTAAATAGCATGAAACATGACCTATCAGACCCTCAGGAATTTCTATTTAACTGTAGCCAAATAGGCTTTGTGTTTCATAAATGGAGAATGGAATCAATCACCCCTTTGCACAAAGACGGGCGATCTGCAGACCCTGGAAACTACAGACCTATAAGCCTCTCTAGTTGCATAAGTAAAGCAATGGAAAGAATTATCATGGAAATGATGATTAATGATGTAGGAAACATCCAAACACTGGGCTCAACCCAATTTGGTTACATCAAGGGCAGGTCATGCCTATTCAGCCTGGTGGACTACTTTCAGAAGGTCACCAAAGCAATGAATGAGGGAAAATGGTTCACACTACCTACCCTGACCTGGCCAAGGCATCTGATACAATAGCCACTCAGGCATTGTTGAAAAACTCAAAAGGTTAGGTATAAACCCTTATGCCAGTCAGAGGATAGCCATCTGGCTCACAGGCAGGACCCAAGAAGTTAGAACTGGGGAGTACACCTCTACAAAGAGGCCAGTCACAAGTGGAGTTTCTCAGGGATTCATCCTGGAGCTGTCCTTTTTTGATTCTTACTTCTCTGAAGTCAAGGCCAATGTCAAGGGACTCTGGTGGACTAAATTTGCAGATGACTGCAAATTAGGAGCAGTCGTAGAATCCCTCACTGACACACATTCTCCAAGAAGGGCTGACATAGACAAATAACTTGTCTGAGAGCCATGGATTAAAACTAAATGCCAAGAAGTGCATAATAGTATCCTTCAGAGAGTCATCCGTCCCTGGTAACTATCATACTTCAAAGAGTCAACCTAGTAGTCAGGGACTTTGGGACACATAGACAATAATCTAGCCTTTGACCATCACATGTTTACAGTAGTGAGGAAATCATTGTATACTGTGCAGCTTATAAACAAAGGTACAGCATCTAAGTCCAAGGATGTCATTACTCCACTGCATTCAGTATTCATTAGACCTATCATTGAGTATAGTGCCCCCTTTGGAGTATACCTAACTAGATACATCCAACAATTGGAATGTCCACAGAGCTTCCTTACAAAAAGAATATAGCAAGTAAGTTATATGTTCTATGCCTCAAAGCCCTACCCCTATATTTTGTCTCCTACAAGCTGTTGAGAGGAGATCTATTCCTGGCATACACAACATTGTTAGACCCCCACCCTGATGGACCTCTTGCATATCCTCAAAACAAACAGCACCGAAATTACCCATGCTAGAGTCTTAAACTCTGCCTGTGATATAAATAGGACCTGCTAGAGAGACAGATTCCCAGAGACTAGTCCATCTCTGGGAAAAGGTTCCCCATCCATGTGAAGCAGAGTTCTTCTCTAACCCATTTCAATTGGTCAGGTAAATGGGTGACAAGAAATTCATCAATGGTTTGGCATCTATGTCTCTAATGGATACAAGCAACATGTAAATGTTTCATTCCCCAGTCCCCTGCTTGTAATGTTTCAACTCTTAAGTCCTACTTAATACTTATCACAGGTACCAGAACTTGTCAAAGATTTGGTTTGCATGACTAGGCTTAAAAATGTCCTTGTGACCTATGAACATATGAACATCAAATAATATTATGCTTGTCAGGAGCCAGAATGTGATGTGAGTAGCATCTTAGATTGTCTTAATGTAAGGAAGTATGGAACTGTTTTTATTCATGTTGGTTCAAATAATCTCATCTCTAAAGACTCACTGACTATTATTAGTGAACTTATGGCTCTTAGGTGATTTATCTTGTATAGATTTAGGATATATTTTTTGCATAAATCACATAAATGAGAATCAAATCAGCGTGAGTGAAACGATGGTTTGGGTACATACTTGCATGAAAAGGCCCATTTTAAAATGTGGAAATATAGAGAACATTTAAGCCTAATTTTGGCCACACAAGTATCTAGACATGATGGAGTCTACTTGTCTAGACAAGGGAAGAGAATTTTTGCATCAGATATATTTCAATCTTTGACTAACATAAGACGGGATTTTTGCCAGGTCAGAAATTTACCAGCTCACTGAAAGCAACATTTGATTTATATGTACCATTTGTTAATGCTAGGGACATTTGTAAAAATGTTTTTAACTTGGAAATTTGTTATTTTCACATAAGTTTGATATTATATGTGAAACATGGTTAAGGGATAATGTCTGGAAACCAGTTCTGTCAGGGTAGAAATGTTTTTACTCAACAGGCATTTTATGAAAAATAAGGTGGAGATGTTATGATAGAGATTACATATTGTTATGAGATGTGTGATCATTCCATGTTTGATGATAACACCAATACCTTAGTCTGTGCAGCTATGAAAATAATGATAACCCAGGAACATATTATAATTGTTGGATTTTATAAATTACCAAAGTCAAATGCTGATGACCTAGAGAAATTCATACATTTCTTCTGTGAAGCACATGAGAAAAAATAATAGTAGCTGGGACCTTAAATTTATCAGAAGCAGACTAGAATAATATTTACTCTACAACATTAGCAAGGAAATTATTTACAACATGCATTCAGGAACAACTGGTATAGATTAACAAATCTAACAGAGAATGGAATATACTGGACATTGTGCTCATAATGAGATGATTATTTCGTGAAAAAATGTTGCCACCATTATTGTGCAGTGATCATGGGGTTATAAAGAGTAGATTACTGCTAGATAAATATGGAATTTAAACTGATGCAAAGAACATTACTAGCAGACTATATGTAAGCAAAACAGTCACTATATAAAACTAACTGTAGTGATGATGTATTCAACAGAAAGACTATAGAAAAAAAGAGGTAAGTTTTGAAATGGAAATTGGGGAAGCTGTTTCAATGCAAAAAAAAAATCAATATTTAAAATCAGGATTTAGGCACAAAAGTTAAGGAAGATAATTTCCACAAGAACAATATACTCTTTTTCCTGCTCATAACATCATCTTCAGTCTATTTTAAGAACATATCCTGCCTTAATATATTTATTACAGACATAGTTATTTCAGAAGATTAGGTATAAACATTTAAAGATAATGCATTACTCTTGCATCATTCCTAGAAAACACATTAATGTTACTTGTCTTCTGCTTTTTTGCACAAATGCCCCGATTTTTTTTTTTTTACTTATCAGGTTTAAGTCCTACTGACATTATACTATGACTCTTATGTTTCAGACTTGCCTCACTTCTGCTATATTTGCTCTTAGCTGACTAGAAATTATTTTGTTTTGAGGGTCTATATTAGATCATAGAATGCTTAAAAAAGTGAACGGTGATTAATCGACCCTATGTAAGCTTACAATGTCGAACTGTCAGAACAGAGATTTTGTCCCAAGGGAAAAAAATCACTGTTCCAACAAAAAAAAATAAAGCACTTTAAACATTACATTAAGTGGGGGGCTTCACCCCCCCACCCCCCTACTTAAATATACCAACTCCGAGACCGTACTATAGTGCCAAAAATGGCAAAGTAACAAAGTGGCCAAGCAAATTCTTTCCCAGGGAAAGAATTTGCTTAAAAGCCACTTTGATATTTTGCCATTTCAGTCTTTTAAGTTCAACCAAGACGCTTTCAAAAGAATGCGTCTTTGGTCTTCTAATAGGAACCCTGTTTTGACCTATACATCAACTACACTAGTGTCTTGTTATGCTGCTCATATATCCGACACCATCTAACTAGATTAACACTTATATTTATGTTTTCCAACCTTTAGCTACTTGTGTAACAGCTCTTTTGGAATATCTTTGCTGCCGATGAAATGTCAAACAGAAGTTTGATGAACCTATAACTTCCAAATAGTGTATTAAATGTGCACAATTTTCAGGGTTCTTCCTCCAGTTTTATCTACCAAAATTTGTGGTTTGCCTAATAAAATGACACTTGGCATTCATAAAACCACTTCCTCAACTGTAAGCAATAGTTAATGTCCTCTATATGTGATTTTGTTCAGATGATGTGGATCAATGGAAATACATATCTTCTCTATGTTCATCAGAGCTTTCCTGCCAGCAAAGACAGGGAGGGTAAGGCCTGAAAGGACTGTGATGGGAACAACAAAAAATAAATGTTCACACTCTGGCATAAAAAACACACCACAAAATCAAGGGGGGGGGGGTGGTAGGGAAGAGTGGCTACTGCAGCAGTGATCATTCAAGCATCTACTGTTATGGTAAACTCAACTGACAAACTGCACTATGTTCATCATCCTTATCACTGTTGCAGTAGTCTTAGCTATATTGGTAGATTACCATATCTAACTACAGGCTAATAGGTTTAAGGAGAAGAGTCCTTGAATCCCTGGAGAATAGTTTTAGCAAAGCTTGATCTGGACCTAGAGAAGGAATCAAGCTTATAATACTTTGTAAATGTATATAAAGAGGGCCAAGAAGCAGCTTCTACAGTATTTTTTGATTCCAACCCTTTACAAAACGGCATAGATGAAGCAAAGGCCCTGGTAAAATGGGCCTTGACCCTGCCTGGAATAGATTTGGTATGGTGAGTATAACAAAAGGTAATAGCCTTAGACAATCATTTAGAAATTGCCTGTTTTGACACAGCTTGTCCTTTCTTAAAACCTTCACAAGAAATAAACACCTGATCCAAAGAACTGAAAGATTTTGTTCTGTCAAGGCAGTACCCGAGTTGTCTGTGGATATACTAGGTATGGAGTATCATTTCTGCCAAATTTTAGGTTCGGGAAAGAAAATGGGGAGATGGATCGTTTGGCTAAATTAACACTGATACCACTTTAGGCATAAAATAAAGATTACTTCTCAAAGAAACCTGTTCCTATGGAAAGTTGGAGAGGGTTGACTCACCATAAGAGCTGGCAACTCAGATACCCTTCTTGTAGAGGTCAGAGCAATCAGGAAACCTGTTTTCCATGTTAAGAACCTCAAGTCAGACAAATTAACTAGTTCAAATGGGGTAAGTGTTAGCTTCTCTAACACAAAACTAAGATCAGAAGGAGGTTTACTTGGAAGCCTTTATTCAAAACCCCTTTCAAGAACATTTTGGCATGAGGCTGCTTTGAAAGAGGAGTCTCCATGGACACACGTGCTGAAGTGGCTGATAAATGAACCTGGATAGAGAAATAAGAAAATCCATAGGATAGTAACTCACACAAATATTGTAAAATCAGAGAACAACTAGCTCTGAATGGGTACTGGTTCTGTTGTTGGCACCAACTAGAAACATTTTTTATTTGTTAATATGTCATTTTCTAGTAGCAAGCTTTCTTGCCTCCATTAGTACTTGCTGTATGTCCTTAATAACAAAGTGTCTAAAAGGAATTAAGACCCTATCATCTAGGCAGTCAGTTGAAAATGGTTGATGTCAGACTATGTCAGACACCCCTGTTCTTATGTGATTACTAGATCCACTCTCTGAGGAAGCTTGTGGTAATTCCCCCTGGCCACTTCTGAAAGAAGGAAGAACCACAGTTGCCTAGGCCAGAAGGGAGTCACCACAATGATCTTGGGGAATTTCTTCTGAATTTTCAGAAGTACCCTGGATATTAGTGGAAAGGATAGAAAAGCATAAAGGAATGTTCCTCTCCAAAGAAAAGGCATCTGTCTTCCAGGCCTTCTTGCATAGAGTCTTGGAACAGAATCTTGCCAGTTGATTGTTCAAACAGGAGGCAAAAAGGTCTACTTGAGGAACTCCCCACAGATGGATCAAATTTTGGAAGACTCCCTGATCTAGTTTCCATTTATGAAGGTCTGCCATTTTCCTGCTTCAGTTGTCTGCTGTACAGTTTTGCTCTGATGGAATGTAAGATACCTATAGGATGAGAGTATGCTGTGAAGCTATATCCCAAGCTAACATGACTAGTCTGCAAAGGGAGTACAACCTGGTTCCCCCTTGCTTATTGATATACACATGCTTGTGGTATTGTCTGACATCACTTGAAGAGCTCCCGGGGCCAAAGATTGTTCAGAGAGTTGATTGCCTTGATCAGGGTAAGCATCTCCTTGATATTTAAGTGCTTGAATCTGTCCTTGCACTTTTGTCCGTCCTGAAACTTCTCCGCAAGCAAAGACTGAAGTATTTGTGGTGACTGACTGCTTTGGAGCAGGGAGGGAGAAAGGAAGACCTGAAGTCAAGTATATCTGTTGTCGCCACCAAAAGATGTCTTTTCTGACAAACTCCATCACTGGGATTTGAAAAGATAGAGGGTGTTGATGCAAGCACCAAATAGATTTCAGATACCAATGTATCTTTCTCATGTGGAGTCTTGCCAGGGATATCATGAGACCTAAAATCCTGAGGTGTTCCCTTGCAGTGACCAATGTCTGAGTGGAAAACATTAGAAATATTTAGAAATAAAAGCATATTTTTTCCTGTGGAAGAAGATAGCTCTTTGAACTGAGTGTCTAGTTGACATCCCATGAACACAGTCCTGTAGAGGGAGTCAAGAAAGACTTTTTAATGGTCTCTCGGAATTCCAGCTTGCGTAAGAGATCTCTAACGCAAGAGAGAGATTCCTGACACTTTGAAAAAGACTCTGCAAAGATAAGCAAGTCATCTAAATATGAAAAAAGTGGATACATGTAGCCTGCAATGAGCTGTAACTAGAACTAGACACTTTATGAACACTCTTGTGGCAGGGGATATTCCCAAGTGTAAGGCAGAGAATTCTTATTGGGATCCAGGCACACAAAACTTTAAAAGACTTCTGAAGTCTGGATGAATAGGGAAGTTGAGAATAACAGGTGGAAACAAAAGAGACTGATCTATGGGAAGAGGAATGACAACCCCCCTCCCCCGAAGGAGAAATTTTCTCCCATTACCATCTGTAACTTTGATGTATGATTTGAATAATCCTTTTATCTGACACAATCTTTTGCCAAAGAGAAACATGGAAATTCAGACTTTCTAGAAGAAACAAAGATGCCAGGGTGGAGGAGAGGGGGCTATGGCTGACGCAAAATAAGAGATAGGGTAGTTGCAAAGGCTGTTTGTTTTAACTTTTTCTTTTGGTAACTGGAAGAAGGACTGACAGTGGGACCTGTAGTCTGCTCCATGGTCAAGCTGAAAATGGTGCCTCTTTTCTGAGGAAGAAAGCAGCAATTGCTGGTAAAACTACCAATCCAAAAAGTTACTTTTCTTGGCAGAAAAAACACAGTAAAAAGCACTTTATAACATAATGTCAGCCCCACAAAGGAAAAATAAACACAATTTCTCCACAGAAAATACGTTTTCAGTTAGCTTACACTACTTTTAAACTGAAAGAAAAAATGAGAACTTAGTTTAAATGTACATTACAGTCTCAAGACAGTCCATTAAAATATAACACTTCTGGCTTTAAAATAATTTTCCTGAAAAGAAAAGTAATAAAACATCAATAAAATTAAGAATTGGAAGTTTTTTTTCCCCAAAGGGAACTTAACTGTTCGGTAAAGGAAAGCACAACTTGATCATAGATCCTCAAAAGTCTTGGAAGAGCATACTGTTCGGTGGCAGTAAAGCTCTGAAAGGGTTTGGTCCCTTGTTTTTAATCATCTCAGCTTGAGCTGCTTGACAGTTTGGGTACGTGGAAGGTGCCACAAACCTTTAGAAGCTGGACAGCTGTTATATCCTTGGCAGGATATAACTCATATAGCTAAGGCAACTGCAGCAGTGATCATTCAGACATCTACCATTACAGTAACTGCATCATACACAACTGTCCTTTCTTCTCTGCAGTAATGTGTTATTTACCCTTTCTGTCAGATGTAATTCTTAATAACATGCTTTCCATTCATATCATTTCCTGCTATATTACACTCCTTGGAGCTACTGACTTTTTTCTTGAAGAATGTCTTGCTGGTATTGGATTAAGTTTTAGTTGTATATAATCCACTGCTGGAAACTTTCTAACCTGTAAATAAGTCAACATTGTCATGTCGGAGGCCCTTGTCATGGCTCTGCACGATATGGAATATATTTTTTTTAAATATGACACAGTGTATACTTACAGTTGCTGTACATATTTCATCTTTTTTAACACTGTGAATCTGTTTCTCCATCCATAGTTTCTTTCAAAAGAAAAGATTCATAAGAATACAATTGTCTTAATTAGGTACATCAATTTGTAAAAACAGCCTGTACTTTACATCCTTTGACCTAATAGCTTTATTTGATTTCCCAGATATATTAATATGTGGAAAACTGTTTTCAAAGGGCTTTTTAAGCTCAAGGCTTCAGAAGTAGTTTCATATAGAATATTACAATATGTACACATCATGTTTGAATTTAATGTTTTGTTTATTATTTCTCTTCATTTCTTGTCAGCAGTCTAATTTCTACTCTTGCCTCACTTTTTCTGCTACATTTTCATACTCCACTTTATCAGATTTCTTCATTTCAATAGAGGCAACAAAGAGCTGATTTTCATCTTTTTTGTTAAACAATATGCAAGTTTTTTTGGGAAAAAAAACATATTTCGTTTTACACATCTTTGCAGAATTGTTCTGTGTATAACAGATTTTGTAAAACGGACTAAGTTCAGAACAAGTTCCTTTTCCTCCATATAAACACAGCTAGTACATTATGCTTACATTTCCATTGCACGTTATTTTTGTGCACCTTGTGGCTTTCTTTGTTGTTTCTTTTACTTAGTGCAGCCTTGCTCTCTCCCTTATTTAGCCCCTTTTTTGTCACATTTTATCCTGCACACATCCATTTTTTTTCATTTCATTCTTATAAGTATATACTAACTATAGTATATAGTAATGATGGGCAGCCCTAGGGCCATTAGCCTAGTACACACCTATGAGTGCAAATGTTCTGTAGGAGGGGCTGACACAGACAAACATTTGGTGTCAGAGCCATGGACTAAAACTAAATGCCAAGAAAAGGATATTATATTCTTTGGGAAGTCATCCATCCCTGGTAACTGTCATATTGACAACACACCTCTTAGAGATGACCCAGTAGTCAGGGACTTAGGGACACACATAGATAGTAATCTAGCCTTTGATCATCACGCATCTACAGTGGTGAGGAAATCATTGTATGTTGCGCAACTTATAAACAAAGGTATGGCATCTAAGCCCAAGAAAGTCATTGTTCCACTGTATTCGGCATTCATCATACCTTCACCAGACATTGAGTATAATGCTCCCTTTGGTATGTACCTAATAAGGCATATCCAGCAACTGGTATGTCCACAGAGGTTCCTCACTAAGAGAATACAGGATGTAAGTGATATGTCCTATCCAGACCACCTCAAGGCCCTATCCCTGTATTCTGTCTCCTACAGGGTTTTGAGGGGCAATCTATGCCTGGCTTACAGTCAGACCCCACTCTGATGGACCTCCTGCATATCCATAAAACAAACAGTACCAGAATTACCCATTCTAAAGACTTAAACCTTGCCTGTGATATAAATAGGACCTGCTGGTGAGATAGGTATGTATCACAGAGACTACCCCATCCATGGAACAGACTCCCCATACATGTGAAGCAGAGTTCCTCCCTAACCCAATTCAAGTGTAACTTGGACAATTGGATGGGAAACTGAAAATTCATCCCTGGTTTGGCATCTATGTCTTTAATGGAAACAGGTAACCTTTAAATAGTTCATCTCCCAAGCCCATATTTACACTTATCAAGGGTATCAGAACTTGTCAAAGATTTGTGATGCATGGCTAGGCTTAAAAAGACTCTTGTGGTTGTTAGCCTAGTAAACACCTATGACTCTATGAATGTGGAGCACATGATATGCAGCTGCCTGCAAGCTAGGCATTGTCGTATTTAAGGCTGTATAACAAATGAGAAGCTGAGTAATATGTGCAATTTTAGACACAAAACAAGGAAAATGACACCAGGAAGGAGTCCAGAAGAAATCTACCAGAAGGACACATGGGATGAAGGTGAAAGGATATGACTAGTGAATAAAGTAAGAGAAGTTATTATTGCAAGAGACCAGATGAGACTAGTGAGCATAATGTTAGTGCACATAATCATGTCAGGGGGCTATGAATGGTCATTCTAAAAATGAAGGATGGATGAGGATGGGGGGCACAAGCAACAGGTTGCAAGTATCATCTACTCATTGGATCCCCATAAGTACTTCTATACAGAAGGGGTTGTGGAGCTATGGAATGGACTACCAGAATGGGTGATATGACAGAATCTACTGATGTGTTCAAGAGAGCAAGGCATAGGTACTCAAGAGGTGATTGGGAAGGCAGAAGTGGTGGGAAGGTAGAATGTTGAATGCCATTAAAAGACACATTAGACAGACTTATTGCCTCCTGCCATTTAGCAAGTATTATGAATATTGTGATGTTTTGCCATTATATAGGATACCAGTTTGGGCACATTTAAAGCATTTTGTACTGTTTAGCAGCCTTCACAGAGTAGGAGAGCTGAGCATGTACTTCACAAAATGAAGGAGCTTAATGGTTACAGTTTACTTGAAATGAATGAAAATTCCATGATAAGGCCAATATGCTCAGGAGTTACATAAAAAACTTTTGAGCCAAAAAGTACAAATTTCTCACCTCATTAATATTTCTAGTTAAATAAATTGTTTAGATGAGATGCTATTTTAGTAAATACACTGCTGCTGAAGATGCAGATAACTTGACTTAAAAACAAAAATAAAATCACATTTGTTTCTTACATCTATCAGATGGGGAGAACTTGAATAATAACATGAATTCTGACCATTTTCAAAATCTCAGGAACAATTGCAGTGAAAATCAGCTGGGGCATCATCTGTATTGTATGTGTATATTTCTCTTAGTCTATTTTAAATCTGTTTTTGTCATTTTAATTGCTTTGAAAAGTAAGTCTATATCTGGATTATATGTATTATTGCAGTATACAAGTACAACAAATAGTGAAGGTGTTACCTGAAGGTGTCACTCTGCATACTAATTTTGTACAAAAGAAGAACAGTTTCAAAATCTGCTGTATTCAAATTAGCAAACCCTCTGAGGATAATCTTTTGAAAATCTCTAAATTCTAAAAAAAGATTCTATCGTGAAGTGCCTGACAGCCAATGGAAAACATACACAATGTAATGCTACTGAAGTTAGAACATTTTAAATAACTGTTTTTTTTTTTCTGTAACCAGTTTTCAAGAGATAACTTTGAAATCCTTTTATGTATTTGGGCAAAATAAGAGATAAACAGATTACAGTAGATGAATATCAGTTCAGTAACAGTGTGTTAAAAGGTGAGCACTCATTGACAATGAATCTTATAGGCACTCTCAAACTGCCCATGTAAACCTGATAAGTGGTTTGAGCTGACTAGATAGGCCTTAACATGTTCCGACTTTTAAAATTATGCATATGACCTTTAAGGCACAACTACACCCTAACCCTACACACAATGTTTCTTTTTCCCAGAGTGTATTTTCTCCCTAAAAACAAATGATCCTTACATCAGCATATATAAAACAGTGGCACCTAGTTACTACTTCCTCTCTATTGCATTATTATCCTGTTTTATTTCTCAGTGCTCAGCATGTTTGGTATAATGAGATCCAATTATATTTTCTTTAGGAAGTTGTGACCCTAGCCCTTAGATGTTTTTACCTTATATTTATTTTATCCATCACATTTTAAGCCATTTTAACAAAAGAAAACATTCATACTGGACAGAAAAGTGTTTGTACTTGTTGGTGTACTTTGTGTGTTTCATTGATACAGTCATGACCAAAGGGATCTCTACTATCAACTGAGTCAGACATTAGCCCGAATTTTCAGAGCTAAGCATCCTTCCCCCTCATTCTACATTGATGCCACCTCAGTTTGGACATCAATATATCTTGGCATAAAGGCATCATTTACCTGCACAACAAGAAAACAGGAGCCATACTAAAGTAGTAGTCACTGGGACCTTAAACTACCTAGCAGGAGCCATACTAAAGTAGTGGTCACTGGGACCTTAAGCTACCTAGCCACACACAGCTTCAATTAGACAGACTTAAAAGGTATTGTAGTCCTTTTCAGCTAGTTAATAATGTTCACTTCCCCCATGGAGAAGGGCCATGCATAACGCTGGTGTAAATTTCTATCTACCTACCTAGTTATCAAGACAAGCTTTAAATGTAACATAATAATTTTTTGACCTGTAGTAGTCACTCATTCCATAGGATCTGAATATGTTGATTTGGGACCTAGGCCTCAAGCAAATCTTGCTTATTTGTTGTTGTAGATTTAGGTTCCTACATTAGATATTTGTAGAGCCACTGGTTTTATGAAGAAATCAGAGGTTGATTAGGACTTGGTCTTCCATAGATCAAAAGGCAAAACACAAGTCACTTTGGAGCAGATGGTATAAAAAGAGACATGATAATCTACAAGGGTAGTTGAAGGATTTAAAGCATTTACTTTTCTTGGTAGAAATATCTGAGGCCTTTCTAGTTGAATGATACACTTGAATGTTTACACCAAGGAGGCATTGTATTATTTTTGATATGGCTATATGCATGCAACATTATGAGAAAAGAGTGCTCATCAATCCAGAGTCAGCTTAGTCCAAAATATACATTAAACTGAGAAGACAAGTATTCCACTGGGGACATTTTATTTTCTTTTTTTATACTACTGATACAATCTTGTTTGTTGAGCTACTCTAGTCAGTGTTCTATGTGGTCTGTATGATATATCTGCCACAATGAATAAAATCAGATATCTGCCACTCTGAATAAAAACAGATGTGCTTTTCAAAATAGAAAAAGACTACCACAATCAATCAATACCTGCACTGTCTGTAGTACATTGGGTTAGAACATGGTTTTCCAAACTCAGAGATTTGCCACGAGTTCAGTCATACATTAATTAAGAGAAGAGCACTTGCATAGCTGGTAAACCAGGATAAAAAGTGACCATTGTGCCTAGTTAAGATGTGTACCATGACTACAAAGATGCAGCAGCAGAAAATATGATCAACTGCTCCTTTCCTTTCTTCCAAAAAAAACATGGTCTTCCAGTTACAAAACCATTTCTAAATGGTTGGCACATACTCATGTCAGGGGGAGCTATGAATGGTCATTCTAAAAATAAAGGATGAGGTTGCAGGGCACAAGCAATAGGCTGAAAGGATCATCTACTCAATGGATCCCCATAAGTACTTCTATACAGAAGGGGTTGTGGGCCCATAGAATGGACGACCAGAATGGGTGATATGACAGAATCTACTAATGCATTCAAGAGGACATGGCATGGGTATTCAACAGGTGATTGGGAAGACAGAAGTGGTGGGGAGGTAGAATGCTGAATGCCGTTAAAAGACACATTAGACAGACTTATTGCCTCCTGCCATTTGCCAAGTATTATGAATATTGTGATGTTTTGCCATTATTCAGGATACTGGTTTGGGCACATTTAAAGCATTTTGTACTGTTTAGCAGACTTCACAAAGTAAGAGAGCTGAGCATGCACTTCACAAAACGAAGGAGCTTAATGGTTACAGTTTATTTGAAATGAGTGAAAATTCCATGAAAATGCCAATATGCTCAGGAGTTGCATAAAAAACGTTTGAGCCAAAAAATACAAATTTCTCACCTCCTCAATATTTCTAGTTAAATAAATTGTTTAGATGAGATGCTATCTTAGTAAATACACTGCTGTTGAAGATGCAGATAACTTGGCTGAAAAACAAAAATAAAATCACATTTGTTTCTTACATCTATCAGATGGGGAGAACAAGGATATTAACATGAATTCTAACCATTTACTAAATTGCAGGAACAATTGCAGTGAAAATCAGCTGGGGCATCATCTGTATTGTATGTGTGTATTTCTCTTAGTCTTTTTGAAATCTCTTTTTGTCATTTTAATTGCTTTGAAAATTAAGTCTATATTTGGAATATACAGTATGTATTATTGCAGTATATAACGAGTACAACAAATACTGAAGGTGTTGCCTGGAGGTGTCACTCTGCATACTAATTTTGTACAAAACAAGAACAGTTTTAAAATCTGTTGCATTCAAATTAGCAGACATGTTGAGGATAATCTTTTGTAAATCTCCAAATTCTAACAAAGGGATCCTATTGTGAAGTGCGTGACACAGCTAATGGAAAAGGTACACAATGTAATGCTACTGAAGTTATAACATTTTAAATAATTATGTCTTTTTTCTGTAGCAGTTTTCAGGACATAACTTTGAAATCCTTGTATGTATTTGAGCAAAAAAGAAAAGAGATAAACAGATTATAGTAGATGGCTATTCTTTCAGTAACAGTGTGTTAAAAAGTGAACACTCAGTGACAATGAATCTTACAGGCACTCTCAAACTACCCATTTAAACATGATAAGTGCTTAGAGTTGACTAGATAGGCCTTAACATGCTCTGACTTTTAAAAGTATGCATATTATTTTTAAGGCACAATTACACCCTAACCCTTTTCTCAGAGTGTATTTTCTCCCTAAAAACAAATGATCCTTACATCAGCATTTATAAAACAGTGACACCTAGTTGCTTCTTCCTCTCTATTGCATTATTATCCTGTTTTATTTCTCCGTGTTCAGCATGTTTTCTATAATGAAATCCCATGATATTTTTTTAGGAAGTTGTGACCCTCTCCCTTAGATATTTTAACCTTATATTTATTTTATCCATCATATTTTAAGCCAATTTGACAAAAGAAAATATTCATGTTGGACAGAAATGTGTTTGTACTTGTTGGTGTACTTTGTGAGTATCATTGATGCAGTCATGACCAAAGGGATCTCTACTACCAACTGAGTTAGACATTTAGCCCAAATTTTCAGAGCTAAGCATACTTCCCCCTCATTCTACATTGATGCCACCTCAGTTTGGACATCAATATATCCTGGCATAAAGGCCGCATCTACCTGCACAACAAGAACATAAGAGGCATTCTAAACTAGTGATCACTGGGACCGTAAGCTACCTAGCCAGATACACCTTCAGTTAGACACACTTAAAAGCCACTGTAATCCTTTTCAGCTAGATAATAATGCTCACTTTCCCAGTAAAGAAGGACCATGCACAACACTGGTGTAAATATATATCTACCTATCTGGTTATCAAGACAAGCTTTAAATGTAACCAAAAATGATAGGTAATAATGGATGGATGAAAGTGCTTAAATTGGATTGGTACCCGATAAAGAGATTATTTCATTTGGTGACACCTTCTGGCTGTTTCTTCAAGGTTTTTCTTTATTGTAATCTTTAAATGTACCCAAAGATAGGTGTTTGACCTGTAGTGGTATGTTGATTTGGAATCTATCCTTCAAGCAAATTTGTTTATTTGTTGTTGTAGATTTAGGTCCCTAGAGTAGGTATTTGTTAGAGCCACTGGTTTTGTGACAAAATCAAGAGGTTGGTTAGGACTTAGTCTTCCATAGATCAAAAGGCAAAACATAAGTCACTTTGGAGCAAATGGTATAAGAAGAGACATGATAATCTACCAGGGTAGTTGATACCTTGATAGAAATCTTTGAGACCTTTCTAGTTGAATGATACACTTGTATGTTAACACCAAGGATGCACTGTATTATTTATTGAGTCAGCTTAGTCCAAAATATACATTAGACTGAGCAGATAAGTATTCCACTGGGCACATTTTCTTTTCTTTTTTTATATATACTACTGATACAATCTTGTTTGTTGAGCTACTCTAGTGAGTGTTCTGTGTGGTCTGTATGATATACCAGCCACAATGAATAAAAACAGATGTGCTTGTGGAAATAGAAAAAGGCTACCACAGTCAATACCTGTACTGCCTGTAGTACAATGGGTTAGAACACGGTTTTCCAAACTAAGAGATTTGCCACGAGTTCAGTCATACATTAAGAGAAGAGTGCTTGCATTGCTGGTAAACCAGGATAAAAAGTGACCATTGCACCTAGTTAAGATGTCTACCATGACTGCAAAGATGCAGCAGTAGGCACTTGCAGATATCCTCTCTAAAATGAAGAAATATGTTGAGAGGGAGAAGCATGCCCTGAAAGGGAAGGGAAGAGGGACCTCAGAAAGCTCTACTTCCTAGTGACTCTCTAGGTCCGAGGGAATCATATCCACAGAGGCACCTTTGTAGGACTCAGTCCTGCTACCTGTTTTTCCAAGGCTTCTGAGACTACGCTTATTGTGACTGCTACACTGTAGGTCTCAAGCATGTCTTCCAATATGGAAACAACAGCATGATCAATGGAGACAGATACTGGCTCCAGATATCTGACTTATATTGCTATTTATTGATTATGGATGGGAGGGTAGTAACCCAATTGTATTAATCAAATTAGACATCTACATCCACAAGTCAAAGCCCAGTGACATCTCACTGAAGGCTGCTATTCATGTGGAACCACCAAAGATGCAAAGATCTTTGTGTCTCAACTTAGGACAAAAAACACACCTTAGCAACTGCACCAGGTGGACATATGACGTACTCCACCAAAATGCCCATAAACTAATATAGGCTGGGCTAGGAGATTTGGACATTTATTCAGAACAGGTACTAAAAGCCTGACCAGCCATTTATGTTTTGGGTCCCTTTAGTTAAAAAGGTAAATAAAGTCTTTCCCTTGAGAGAATCAGACTCCACAGACTTGGTAGAGGAGGAGGAGGAAGAGCTACATTACAGATCCCAGCTTCATCGCCCCTTAACTATGAAGAAGATGAAGAGAACCCAATGTCCCCAGTATCTACAATAGAGGCCAACTCATTTGGAGCTACTGTTTCAGTTAAGATAAAACATTTCAAATGTGATGAGGCATTTGCTTCACAGGAGATATGCCTGTAATTCCTGGAACTATAGTCATCTAAATATGTAGTTATCCCTACAACAAGTAAAAGCCCTTTTGGATGCTTTTGCAGCAGTATCTTAGGGGGTGTCTAATCTTTCATCAATGTTTTATTACTTTGAATGATGAAATGCCAGCACAGTTGACTGAAAATCAGCTGAACCAGCTTTTTTGTGCAATATCGCAGAATAGAGTAGTTTGGGAAATTTGCCCTTTCCCCACTCTGGTGTGATCTTGGAGTTGGTATATATAATTAGCAAGGGGTTGTGGGGGCTAGGGGATCGGGGGCTTGCTCCCCTGCAAAAAATGATGCATTATGTTTTTTTTGTGGTCAATCATTTACTGTTTTGCACTCCTAACAGTTTTATTATTTGTGTTTTGGAACTATGACATGTGAATGAAATGGCATCATTTCCTTAGGAGGCACGGTTCAAACCCCCCACCTCAAAGAGGTCTGACCACTTTTATAGAGTAAAGGATTTTACAGATTACTATTCAAATATCTAGTGGAAAATCCAGATACAGTGTACCTGGATACTGCAGAGGGTTCTGAGCTTGCTGCATAGTGAAATACACTTACCAATAACTTAGAAGGGGACTTGTACACACTTTGGGAAGAAAGACTACAGAGCAACAACTTGTTGTCAGAACCATGAAATGCCAAATCCACATGACTAGGTGTCATGGTGAGTTTGTGAAGGAACTCTTTGAAGATTGTGGGGAAGTAAGTGATGAGTCACTGAAGGTAAACATCACCAGTCAGTTTAATCTTATCATAAGGGTAGGAAGATCTGCCATAAAATGTGGGTATGATGCTGCAGATACCAACAGGCAGGTCATTAGGAAGCATTCCTGGCTAAGGACACAGTCTAACCTGAGAATGATAAGGCACAATTCCTTAATGCTCCATTAGATAAAAAGTTGCATTTTGTACTCTTATCACATGCAGTTTTCAGAAGGCTGGCAGAGACAGATCAAATGAAAACAGTCAAAAGGTAATAAAGGTCACCGAAGAAAAGATTTTAGCAGAAAGATAAAGGAAGATTTTGGGGGCTTTGGTGCAACTCCAGGCATGGAACAACTTCAAAGTTGGGGGCAGGTTGGCCTTTATCATCAAATCTGGCTAAAAGTAACATCAGACAACTGTCCATAATTCTAGCTTTTGTCTCTACCAAAACTTCTAGCCATCCTTCTGTCAGCTACAAAAGCTCAGGAGCAGATAGCAAAGTCCTTTAACTAAAGGATTCATGCTAGGATAATGCATAACCTTTACCCAAAGGGCAAGAAGCCAAGTTTTTACTCATTACATTTCCAATGCCAAGAAAAAAATTGACCTTGCACTCTCAAAACTAAATATTTTCCTCTGAATCCCAACATTCAAAATCTAGACCCTGCAGGACCTGTGGCCCCTCCTGGTGGATCAGGCTTGGATGATAATCTTAGAGCTCAAAATATGCATACTTTCACATTCTAATACACAAGGATGATAGACCTTATCTCAGATTTGCATATGGGAGTCAGTGCTACCAGTCAAACTCCGTGACCTTCTTTTTTAATACTTCACAAAGAGTGTTTAGAAAATGTGTCAACAGTTATTACCCATTGCATTTCCAAAGACATCCATATCTACCTCAGCTTGAATGATTGCTTTATCCAAGCCCACAGCCAAGAAGAAGTGGAGAAGACCCTGAATGGTATCATGGAGTACTCCCAGAAATTAGGGCCATCTATGAACTCAGACAAATTGACTCTGACCCCAGTTAGGACTGCAGTAGCCAGGGTTTATCTGCTTTAGGAAAACATGGATATTTTAACTACCTTTTTCTTGGAGATGTGTCTGAGGACAGACGTCACAGCTCTGGACTTTCTAAAGATGTTAGCATTTCTTTATGCCTTTTTCTCTGATACTTTTACTTTTCAGTTGTCTCAAAAGATAATGGACGAAAGCCAGAAATAAGGTTGATTGTCCCATTCTGGCTAAGGGAAACTTTGCTCTCACTTTTCTTCCTGATGTATGGGAGACGCCTCTACTGTTCTTCCAGCATCTGGGCTACCTAATGCTACTTGGGGTCCCTGGTAGTCTCAAACCTGACCATACTCAGATAAACTACATGGAAGATTTGAGCATGTTGCACTTTAAGACATTTTATTAGGGAGATGTGCTATTAATCATGGGAGAGTCTTAGAAGTTAAGTGCTTGGAAATCATTCCTTGCCAAGAAGAAATTTTCCTTTGGTGCCAAGGGGGAAACCATGGTCTCATAGGAGCTTAAAGGTCCTTGATTCTACAGTACATATCTGAGCTCTTTGTCTTAGGAGTGATATACCTTTTTGTCAGCTATTTCATGTCTTTGAAGAGGAAGTGTTCCAATTCCTTTTTCAATACTTTAATGAGGGAATATTCTTTAAGAGAGGTTGGAAACGGTTCCTAGATTTTTGGTCCTAGGCTGGAGAAACTGTTGTCTGAGCAGTGCAGCTTTAATTTAGGGCTTTGGATGGAGGGAGGGAGGTTTTAATGTGCCAGTAAGTCCATCTCTAATCACAAGACCCCTAATGAAACACTTTCTGAAAATCATCCTCCAACTTAGATCATGAATGAAGAGCTTGTGACCTAGATTTCTGTCTTTGAAAAATTAGCATCATCCCCTTCTGAAACAGCATTTATAAACATTTTCTGACTTGAGAAACAGTACTCCATGTAGCAATTACCTCAGCTGGGAGAATTTCTGTGTTCACACCTTGTAATGGAAAATGTTCTTTTTTCCATTCCATTAAGATAAAGTTTTACTATTCCCTAAAGACGAATTTACCCTGAGAAGTAATAGCTATTTCATGCCAAGGTAGTAACAGAAGTTCTCGTGAATCAGGTTATTCAACTCCCATTTTTTTTTCCCTAACACTCAAAACAAAGAAGAAAAGTTAGAAAACATTGTACATGCCTTGACTGTGCATATACAATTGAGATATTGCCTGTGCAGAAGCAATGGTATCAGAAAATATGATCAACTGCTCCTTTCCTTTGTCCCAAAGAAACATGGTCTTCCAGTTACAAAACAATTTCTAAGTGGTTCGTGAATTATATTACTTGTGTTATAAATGCTATAGCAATGGGCAGCCTAACACTATATATAATAAACAGACATGCACACATGCACAGAGACACAAACGTGCATACATATGTGTGTGTGTGTGTGTGTGTGTGTGTGTGTGTGTGTGTGTGTGTGTGTGTGTGTGTGTGTGTGTGTGTGGTGTATATACATATATATATATATATATATATATATATATATATATATATAAACTATCAAATGAACCCATACAAAAAGAGCAATCTTTTTAGATTGAATTGAAAAAAACAAAAAAGACAGACAAAAAAAATATATATTTTTTGCACCCCGCACCACTTGCGCATTATATATACCAACTCTGAGATCACACAGCTGCAGGGTAAGGGCAAATTCCCAGACCCCACTGTAGTCCGATCTTGAATGCTAAGCAGAGAAAAGCCAGAAAAACAAGCCTATGAGAGCATTTACTCTTATGTACAGTAACTCTTGCAAACTGCATCCCTATATTTATGTGTGTGTGTGTGTGTGTGTGTGTGTGTGTGTGTGTGTGTGTGTGTGTGTGTGTGTGTGTGTGTATATATATATATATATATATATAGAGAGAGAGAGAGAGAGAGAGAGAGAGAAATATATATATATATATATATATATATATATATATATATATATATATATATATATACACACACACATACACAAACACCCCCCACCCCCCACACACACAGGAACTCACACACACATATGTATATTTTAGAAAAAAACAATATCAGCAAATAAGAGAGAAGATAGGAAGTGCACAAAGACAGTGGACAGAGATCAGGACTGAGCCTGTGGCCATAGAGTTGTAAAACAGAAGCTGTTCTTTCATTGTACCATTTGATGATGCTAGAAATGTCATACGTCTGTGTATCAGCCATGATTTCTTTGTTGCAAGGCACTTCTTGTGCATGATCCAGTATGCTGCGTCACTACTCTGGACTAGTATTTACCAAATATAGGACTGTGAAGATTCAGCACTAATAAATGAAAAGGACAGCTACTGTAATGTCATGTATTTGATCCATACCGCATTCTCTCATTTATTTTAAATCTCTGCACCTCATCCCATGCCAAGAAGGCAACAGTCAATGCTTTAGAAGTAACCAGCCAAAATAAATAGCCACATTGTATGCTTTGAAAGCAGTTGGCCCAGACTTCTCTTTCATATTAGTAAAAACAATCAGCCCCCCCCCCACCAAGTGAAATAGTATGCTATGTCAAAATGTATGAATTCAGTCATATCATACATGATTTGTCCACCAGCAGGTTTGTAGTGATTCATAGTATCATGATGAGCTACTATGTAAGTAGAGCAAATGTGCTGAAGAAGATATATACAACTACCCACATAATGAC
Organism: Protopterus annectens; assembly: GCF_019279795.1. Lineage (NCBI taxonomy): Eukaryota > Metazoa > Chordata > Ceratodontiformes > Protopteridae > Protopterus > Protopterus annectens. Next base: position 529,343,145 of record NC_056737.1, on the reverse strand, counting down.
ATGCAAATGAAACTGGGTAGGGAAATGTATGTGAGCTGAATATAGTCATGTTTCTTAATCCTCTGTAGGGAAACTGAGCATCAGTATGTGATGATATTAAAGGGTAAAACACACTGTAGCAGAGTTGCAGGCAGGTAGTTACTAGTCTTGCAATGCAGAGGACCATTGAGGAGCTTAGCCCAAATTCTTAGTGGCCCCAAAGCACTGTTTGGTAAGTCATAACCTGCTCAATGCAGTGGCGGCTGATGACTTCAAATCAAAGGGGGGGCTGCAGGAGACAGCTGAATGGGTGGGGTCAATGGGAAGGGGTGCAGCCAACTAGAAAGGGGAGGAGCTATGCTCAAAACCACAAAAACTAACTTTAATTAAATATGCTGCCCTGGGTGCCAAACCGTCATTATGGAGTCCAATCAAGACAAAGATAAGTGTAGAAGAATAAAAATATTTCAATGCATTGGCTGCATGACAGCTTACTTAATATCTAGATGGAAACAAAAGGTTGTGAGGCATGAAAAAATAAATTACTTTTTAAATGCATTACTGGAATGCCAGTCAAAATCAAGTATAAGAAAAACAAGCAGCACTTAAATCACTTTGCCTTGCACTCCAGTTCTAATTATAATTTATATTCAGCTTTATTAAAGTACCAAGTAACATGCTGAAAGTAGCAATCTCTGTGATACCCCCACTTGTAAAAATGTTTCTTATCCAAAAAAGACCTGCTGCCTGACAACAACTATCTACTTGTTTCATGGGGAAAACATGATCAAAGGAAAAAAATGAATAGCAAACAAGAAACAGGCTCAACATATATTGCTTAAAGGATTACTGCACATGATATGGACCACACGATTGCCATTCTGTTTAGTTTGCAGGTAAAGCCTGTAATGAGCTTAACATAATGTAATCCTGTCCTTTATTACAAATGCTGTCATATGCATTTTAGTACCCAAGGCTTATGCGTTATCTAGTTATGTAAGTATTCTCTGCATGGCAACAACAGAAAGGCTTTCAGTGTTGGCAATACTGCTTATTAAAACTTACTTGCATCTTACAATATCAGACAAGCTTACCTGTGGTCATTAAAGCACTGCTACTTAAACACAAAGCAAAAGGCATTTTCTGAATAACAATAAGCATAAATCAGCAGTATAAAAATATGACAGAAACCAGAACATTCTGCAAAATCAATGACAGATGAAAAGCCACTATAGTACTTGTGTTTACCTTGGATGGGGGGGGGGTAGTCTGCACATTTACACTGCATAACTGCTCCTTGCCTTGCTTGGACACATCCAGAGTCACTACATGTGGGAGTGGGGTGCAACAAGTTTGTCACAATTTGAAATGTCTCTGGCTGACTGCGATGGCCCTGACACATTTGTCATACCTCTCAACCTCAGAGCAAGAAATCTGGACAAAGCCATACATAAAAGTGGGACAAAGGCCCAAAAATAAGGACAATTTTTAAATATTGCCCTTATAAACTTAGAAAGATAATAGAATAGTAGATTTTGCATTAGTATGAATTTTCTGAAGGGTATGAAATCTGAAACTGAAATGTCTGCCATTATTTTCTAACTTCAGTCTTTAATGATTTGCCACTAATTTGCCAAAAAAAACACAGTTTTATGAAAATGGACCAAAAATGTGATGCAAAAATATAAAATAGCCGCACAATACAGCTGGGAACCTGTCAAAGAAGGGACACTTTTTAATATTAATACTGCTAACTTTAGCAGCTGACAAAATAAAAGAATCTACATGCATTTCTGAAATAAAAGTAATCTATAACTGATTATTACAGTTATTTATTAATTGTAAACCCTCCATGTTTTCTTCTGCAATTGCCATTTTGAAGAGGTATTATTAGGGGAAGAGCAACATTTTGAGACAAAATCAGCGACAGCTGAGAGGTTTGGATATGTCTAATTCTATAAAGCAATTTATTTGCACGTACCTCTCAACCTGTTAATGCTGGAAATCTGGATAAGGCCAAATATATTGGGGGAACATACAAACACTACTAAAAATTGCTTTTGTATAAACTTAAGACAGTTGATAGAATAACAGGTCTTGCTTTAGCATGCATTTTTCTGAAGGTTATGATGTCTGAAACTCAATGTCTGTCATTTAGTGACTTCATTCCTAAATGATTTGCCAGAAAACCACACATTTTATGAGGAACAAACCAAAAATAAAAAGCAAATATCTATTCATTCTGCAAAAATATGGACAGCTGAGAGGTATAGTTCAACTGGGGCTGTCTGAGTTTGCTGCCCTTCCCCTCTCAAAATCATGGTCAAATGGAGCCTCCCTCCTGCAGCCATTCCAATGTCCCATTCCTTGGCTATTTTGCCCCATTTACCATAAACACTGTAATGTGCATACTGCTTTACTTCTGCAATGATTTGGATTTCATTTGAAAGTTTTATTTTGCATTTTTACAGCACAAACCCCAATAGATATATGCTAAACAAAGCAATGCAGTCTCACAATGAAAACAGATTTAGCATTAAAACTTCTCTGCCCATGAAACTCACATGCATTGAAACAGCATTGAAACCCACATTCAAAGAAAATATATTTTGCCAGTGGCAGATAAAGATTAACTTTGGGCTGTTTTCAAATCATAGGCCCCTTGAAAACTAAACATACACATGCTCTTTGATACACCTTCCCGATAGTATTACATTGCATTCCTTGTACAATACAGTACAGTTGTTAGAGGGCATTTTAAATTTATTGTGTTGAACGTTTTTCCAGTAAACAATGAAATAAAATGCATGCACCAATGACAAAACTACCCAATTCAGAACATTTCCATCATAAAAGTCTACTCAACCTTCTACAGTCCACCAGTATCAGTAAATGTGCACAATCTCTGTAGTAGTAAAAGTCATCTAAATAATTCCACATTAAAGAAATCTGTAACAATGAAGAGGTTGCTGCTAGCAAACAACTTTATATGTCATTGTTTATTCATCTACAAATAAAGTGCCTGTTGCCCTTGAGGAATACATTGCCTATGTTGCATGCATTAAAAAAAATGATAAGCTAGTAATATTGCAATAGGGAAGGTATGGCAAACTGATAACAGGTTCATAGTTACTACTCTAGGTATCTTCGCCATAAAGGACTGCAGCATCCAGCCCCTTTACAACACAGTACAGTATTAGCAATGCATCTATCAACTGTGGGAGTAGAACACACAGCCTTCTGCATCAAAAGCAAGTATACTACCTGTTGTGCTATTAACAACACAAGGAGACTCTGAATAAGCAGCACTAAAGTTTTGTTTCCCTGCAGCTCTCAGCTCCTTGTAAAATCTACTCGACATGCAGTTGTATCTCTGAACTTTGCAGCACAAGAAATCTGGAAAAAGCAGAAATGTATTGGGGGGGGGGGACAAAAGCCCAAAAACCAGGGACACATTTTAAACATTGCTTGTATAATGTTGGAAAGTTGCTAGAATAAAATGCTGTGTTACCACCATACATTTCACTGCCACGTCTTTAACCCAGGGAACCCTGTGCAAAACAGTCAGAGAAACATACCACTATGCCAAATCAGCTGTTTTGTGAAAGAGAGAAAAACAAACTTAAATGGCTACCATTTAGTGAATTCAGTTCTCACCACAGCTCTTAAACTCTTAGCAAAAAACATGTGGACAAAACCAGTAATGGGGGGAATACAGCCCCCAAACATTCAGTGAATTCAGTTCTCACCATAGATAGCTCTCAACCTTAGCACAAAATACCTGGACGAAGCCAATAATGGGGGAATACAGTCCCAAAAATAGGGACAAATTTCAAATATCTATGTTATAAACTTAGACAACTGCTAGAATAAACAGTTTTGTGTTACCATGTACTTTCTGAAGAATATGAATTCTGAAATTCAAATGCCTGTTGTTAAACATTTAACCAGGAAACAAGTCTGACTTGGAACAAAAGACAATTTTCAGCAGAGCAGGGAGAAACTCCAGACACGTCTTTGTAAGATGGGAGGACATGCAGACTCCACACAGAAGGCACCCTAGCTAAGAATCAAACAAGAGAACCTGTAGCTGTCAGGCAGCAATGCTACCAATGCACCAGTGCACTACAGGCTTTGCAAGGAAAAATGAAGAAACAGAAACCACAGATTTTATGAGGAACAGAACAAATATGAGGCAAAAATCTGCAATTTTTTTTTTATAAATGGTAGTGGATAGGGAAGTCAGGTCCTTGCCACCTGCATCCAAGGTACAGGGTTCAAGCCTGAATATCTCTACCCACCACCATGTGTTCTCTCTAGCCACCAGTATATAGCAACTGGGGCACTTTACACATGGACACACACACTCCAGTGACCGTTTCCACACCTACCTGCTGTTGTAAAACATGTGTCCAGCTGACAAAGCCTCCCGTCCAGCAGCACAAGTCATGAACAAAGCCCACACACCAGTAATGTATCCAGTGACTGTCATGAACAAAGCCTGTGCAGCCTCCTGTCCAGCAGCACAACCCAAGTCATGAACGATGCCTGTGCAGCAGTGAAATCCCTGTGAGAGCTTCACCTCTCAGTCCTTGTTGGTTCTGGCTGAAGCAGTCCGGAGCTTCTGTGTGGTCGTCACTGCACAGATTCCTGGTATCTCACTGCTTCTTGTTTCACAGTTTTTTTATTTTTTTTTTTCTAGGTGGGAGGGCTGTAGTCCTGCAGTCCTATAGCACGAGTCGCCCCTGGCTCAAAGTCAAACTACAGGCAAATGAGAGAGTTGAACCCTCACAGGAAGTACAGCTCATAGACTTAACCATCTGCACCAACTGGCAGACAGACAGATAGAATGCTAGCGATAGGGGTATCGGTCATGCAGCAGCATATGTTAATAATTATCACTTTCATTTCCTGCCAGCATGCATGAGGTAGTATCCACCACCAAAGAAATGGTGCTTCCCAGCTGCCCAGATTTTCACAGAATGTCCAGTTTTTGCCTCATATTTACAGTCTGTTCCTCATACAATTTGCAGTTTCCTGGCAAATCACTGAGGATTGAAATCTCTAAATAAGGACATGCATTTGAGTTTCAGACTTCATATCCTTCAGAAAATACATTTTAACACAAAACCTGTTATTCTAATAACTTTCTATGTTTATAAGAGCAGTATTTTTGGGCCTTTGTCCTACTATTATTTTAGGTTTTGTCTACATTTTGTGTGCTAAGAGGTTAAGAAGAATGACTTGGAGTCCTCCTGTAGGGATGGTGTGGAATTACAGAACCAAGATGTGGTCAGAGTTCACCGTTGAGGTTCCCTGCCAGTGGAGGATGGATGTTATCCTTATTCGGTGTGAGGAGAGGTATAGCGTTATACAGTTAAGGACTGTGTATCCTGTGATGACCTCTCCCCATGACCAACCAGTGTATGAACCTTCACATGACCTTAGACAACATTGTGTGATGGTGGCACTGGCTATCTATATCAAGGTGAAAATAGAAACTGCATGGGTCACCGCATACATCATGAGACCTGTCAGTACTGAGCCCCTAGACTCCATGCCTGTAATGACAGCATTAGCTCAGCATTTTCCCTCAGCTTAGGTTTTGGAGTGGTGGTCTGGGTAGAAACAGCCCTTTTGGCTTTCTTGGCTCAGGTGCAACAGGTATAACATCAGAATTATTACCTTCCCTCTCAGGCACAACAGCACTTTATTGCATACCTAGTTCCCACAGACTAAATTATAGTGACAGTAATACTACAGGTAAGTATTCCTTAAAAGGCTACATTGATAGCAGAAACTGGTGAACTTTTAATATAACAGGAATAATCTGACTCAGTAACAAAGAAAAACTGTCCAGGTCCATCAAAGTTCATTTTAAATTTTCTAATGTGCTCATTTTTCTTTGTATGCAGTTTTTTACTAAGACAAAGATCAGTAGTTTACAATGTTTAGCTGTCAGGCTAATCTAGTATAGTGTTATAAATGGACTTGTAAAATTTATTTATTTTTATTTATTTATTTTATTTTACATTTATTGACCGGGATAGTCCGACTGGATACATGTCCATTTTCAGCGGAGTCCCGGGGAGAAAAGCTCCGGCAGGGTTAACATTGATATATTGTTACAAAGACATACATAGTTTATAAAGAGAGAGAAAATTATTACAATAGAAACTACAGTTGGTTACATTTCGTTATATTCAGGTTAATTCACAATTAGTTGAGTAAGACAATAATTGCCCTCTTGTATGTAGAATTGGTTCTAAAATTAGTTTCTTAACACATCCAAGTAATTTGTAGCTTACCTGAATTATACAAATTTTCAAGTATTTTAACGAGCTAAACTGCACCAATGACATAGAGGAATAAAGGCCTAACTACAGACCAGGCAACCAAAGTTTGAGAAGTGGCTCAGACCACAGGCAGGGAGGACGGCACATGCTCACATGGTTTGCTTTCACTAGTGGAAACTGGAGAAGAAACTGTGAGGTATTGCCTGCAGGTTGGTAGCACAGTCCTTCTAATGTCAGTCTTTTGAAGATGCAAGGGGTGATGCAGTGCTGACACACAGTGCATGTTATACCTACAGTGTGTTTCATGACATGTGCAAAGGATAAGGAAGAAAAGGTTAAAAGCACATCCTCGTCAGCCATGTGATGACTGGTCTTGGGGCCTCTGTTATTTGGGATATACTTCTCTGAGGTGCAGGCCAAAACCAGTGGGCTATGGCTGACCAAGTATGCTGATGACTGCAAGGTGCACATGGTCATCAATTCCCCAAGTGATGTGGACACCCTCCAAGAGGGTCAAACCCAAACAAATGACTAGTGCCAGAAACATGGCCTCAAGCTGAATGACAAAAAATGCATCATCATCTCCTTTGAGGAGAATGATGTCCCCACATATTATCACATTAATAACAGTGGCCTAAGCACGCAATCAGTCATGAGGGATTTGGGCACCCAGGTTGATAGCAACCTGACTTTTGACCACCATGTTGCTTCCGTTGTACGGAAAGCTTTCTATATGGCCCACCTCATAAGTAAGGGTATCTCATCCAGAGACAAAGAGGTCATAACATCCCTGTATTCTTCCCTTATCAGGCCAATTATTGAGTACAACACCCCCTTCGGGATGTACCTTGTAAAGCACATGCAGCAGTTGGAGAGACCACATAGGTTCCTCACCAGGAGAATCCATGGCCTCAAACATCTACCCTACACAGATAGGCTAAAAGCCCTGTCCCTCAGTTTCATACAGATTCCTCAGAGGTGACCTCTGTTTGGCATACAAAGCAATCTCAGACCCCGTCTTGATGGGACTGCTGCATATCTGCAAGTCACGCTCCACTCGAGTAACCTGCATGTGCGACCTCAACCTGGTCTGTGACATCAGTAGGACTTGTTGGCAGGACAGATTTGTGTTCCAGAGATTCCCCCATCTGTGGAATAGACTCCCTCTCTATGTCAAGTAGAGTACCTCATTATCCATTTTTAAGCACAACCTGGATAACTGGATGGGAAAACAGAAAATACATCCATGAGATTCCACCTGTGTCCTTGCTGGACAGGGGCTTTGGGTGCTGACTTGTCTAAACATAGGCTAAATGCTCCACTCGAGCTATGCTTATCAGGGCCTCAAGGCCAATAGCCTAATAACTTACTATGATCCTATAATGCCACAGGATGCTTTGATCAACCCATTGGCCCAGACATGGTTGAAGTAAGTTTTGGAGAGGTCAGGAGGATTAGGTAGACCTGATGAATGAGGAGACGATCTGGGAACAGCTGGTAGCCACCTGTGAAAGAACCATAACTGTAGAAAACAAGTTTTGAATAAAGTGCTACAGGAGACAAAAGATCAACTTATGTTGCATAGAGACCTGTGAATTCTCAAGTACTTGGCTCAAAACTTCCTGAACAATAGGATATTCCAGGTAAAACAGCAGTACATCCTATATCTCCATCCAAAATTTAAACAAGAGTACTTCAGGAATCTATACTTGAAAACTTTTTATCCTCTTGTGTATAAACTCATTTCAGACAATAAAGCCCATTCTAAACATCCTGCTTAATTGCGATGGTTATGGTGATGATGTATTTATTTATTTATGTGGCATTTGTTAACTGGGTTAGTTCAGCTAAGCCAGTAATCTGTTTTCAGTGGACAACTGAGGTGAAAAGCTCCAACTTACAAAGCCACAATACAATTTGTGAAATATTACAAAAGAAGTGATATACATTACAGGAAATACAAATATGAGAACAGACTAGAATGTAAACTAAATTGCAGGCTTAGAAAAATGTTCTGTAATAATTACAGGCAGAAACTACAAATGAGTATACACAATTGAGGATATACATTAGAATTAGCTTGGTATTATGTAAAGAAGATGTCGGTAAGTGAGAGACAAATGTAGCTGGTATTGTTGCTGTATTCAGAGCAAAAGAAATTATTGTAAGAAGTGGATTGAGAGTCATAAGTTTCAGAGTTGACTGAATTAAGATAGCTTACGTAGCAATATGAAAGAGGACAAGAGGTATAAGTGGAGAGGGTGGGGGGATTAAGTAGGATCTTGGCAATGGCATGTGATGGCATTTAGGAGGAAAGTTTTGAGTTTGGATTTAAAGAGATTTGTGTTGGTAATGGTTTAAATGTTAGAGAGGGAAGCTTGTTCCAAGCCTGGGACACAATGCTTTTGTAAAGAAGTTAGCAGATACTTTTGTTTGGTTTGTAGGTGTCAAGTAAGTGCTAATCTGAGCTGCAGAGAGTGTGGGAGGAGGTGTAAAGGGATATTAGGGAGGAAAGAGAGGACAGGCTAAGGGTTTGGAAAGTAAAGAGTGTGTAAGTTGTTGGAGGGAAGCAGGTGTTGGAGAAATCCAGCCAGTGAAGTTGTTTTAAAGCAAGGCAGCAATGTGATTTGTAAGGTTGGTTACTGGAAAATCTTGCAACATTGTAATAGGTTTGATGGAGTTTAGCTACAAGGGTAGATAGTAGATGAGTAAAGATAGGAGAGGTGTATACCAGACAAGGAAGGAGGAAAGCCTGAGCTAGAGTCTGTTAGCTACAAGGGTAGATAGTAGATGAGTAAAGATAGGAGAGGTGTATACCAGACAAGGAAGGAGGAAAGCCTGAGCTAGAGTCTGTTTGGAGTCAGGGGCAAGGTATTTTTTTATGCCTGTAGAGTAAGCCAAGTTTCTGATTTGTCTTTTTTATACAGTGCTGTATATGGGTATCAAATTTTAATTGGTCATCAATTATAATGCCAAGGAGCTTTGTATGTGGGCCAGCTTGAATAATGGTGCTATCGAGAGAAGAAGTGGTGAAGGTGGTTTTGAGCTGAGAGAGGGATTTGGGAAGAAAGAGTAGAATTTTGGTTTTCTTGGGGTTAAGTATCAGTTGGTTGTTGGTTACCATTTTTCTACAGACAAAAGGGTATTTTAATGATGGAGAGGAGGTTGGAAATGTTATTACAGCAGGAAATACAGGTGGAATCATCTGCATATTGTAGCAGGGCAGAGGTTGTACAGGAAGTGTGTACTTGGTTGGTATAAACATTAAAGAGTAGTGGGCCAAGAATGGAGACTTGAGGGACCTCAATATGAATGGATAAGAAAGGAGAGCAGGTGGAGTGCCATCTTACCGACTGTTGTTTATTAGTGAGATATCTAGAGAACAATTTAATAGTAGAGGGGGATAGGTTGAGATCAGCTAGTTTAGCAAGAAGTTTAGGATGAAAGATTTTGAGAGGTCCAGAAAGAGGCAAGCAACCAGTATATTTTTGTCTCTGGCTTCAGCAACTGTAAGAGTAAAGGACAGAAAGGCAGTGGATGTACTATGATGGGGTCTGAATCCATGCTGAGTAGGGTTAAGAGGTTTTCATCTGTTAGGCATTTAATTAGCTGTTTATGTATGCATTTTTCAAGATTAGATACTGGAGAGAGGATGGCAATAGGTCTTTAGTTGGATAGTTCATTGCTGTTGCCTCCTTTGTGCAATGGAATGGTGTAAAAAGATTTCCATATGTCTGGGACAGTGGATTCCTGTATAGATCTATTAATCAAAATGGAAACTGGGTAGGCTATTGAGTGAGTGGTGGATTTAAGAAAGAGGGGAGGAAGGGTGTCAGAGGAGGGGGGGAGCATTGTTTTAATTTAAGCAGAGGAGATTTTATGTAAGAAGTTGGGATGGAGCTTATTGCGAAAGAGGTGTTACTGGTAGTACTGGGAGTGGTATGTTTGAAATTATGATTTTGACAATTTTTGGGTTAGTTTGCAAATAGATTCTATGAAATAAGAGTTAAGAAGAGGCGGTTTCTAGGGGAGTTTTGTCGGGGTTGGTAGGGTTACCTTGGTGAAGGATTTTATTAACAGAGCACCAGAATTTGTGGGAGTTAAAGTTATGGGTGAATTGAGCACTGTAATAGAATCTTTTCTTATCCTTATCAAGGTGCTTTTTTGTAAGGGTCATAGATTAGTACTAAGCTAACTGCCCTTGCGAGCCATTTTAAGCCTAGCCAATTATCCCTTGTGAGACTCAAACCCTGCACCTTGTGCTTGTAAGGCAAACACCTTAACCATTAGGCCACCCCCCAACTCACAAGGGTATGAAGTCCTTTATATTTTTGGTGAAGGGAATTAGATTTTGTTTTGATCCATTGTTTCCAGGTACTATTTTTTTTCATAAGAATGAGGGTGTCTTTTGAGAGGGGGTGTGGGTTGTGTTGATTCTAACTATTTTAAGAGGTCCTAGGAGTCAAGAATGGCAAGAAAAGTATGACTGAAATATAGTACTGCATCATTTAGAGGGATGTATTTCAGAATGGACTAATTTATGGAATTGAGCATGTTGTTGAAGGTATCATTATTAAAAGAGGAGAGGTGGTGACATTCCCTGTAGAGATGGAGCTTAGGTGCCTGAACAGAGTGTCTGTGTACTTGGATAGGAAGGTGGTCACGTACGGAGTCTGGTAGGGTAGTAGGGTTTTGATAGAAGTTAGGGTTGGATGTTAGAATCCAATCCAAGCTGGAGCTACTGTTATTATTTTTGTTGAAGTGAGTGGGTCTAGTTATTAGTTGATGAAAACCATAAATGTTGATGTTGAAGGGAGGGCTGGTAGTTGATAGTTTTTGCCAGTCGATATTAAAGTCTCCTAACAGGTTGATTTCAATATATGAATGAATATATCAATATGAAGTGACATCCATGAGAAGATGGATTTGAGGATGGGACTGTTGTTTTTTGGTGGGATATAAATAGCAGCAATGGCAATTGTTTTGGGTGTTAAGGAAACAGTTTAAGATAAGTAGTTCAGCTATGTCAAAATTTGGGTGGGTTATGGGTAGGGGAGATAAACTGAGGTGTTTGGAGAACATGACTTCAACTCCAACACCTTTTATGGTGACTCTGTCTTGATATGGGTAGATGTAGTGGGGGGACAAGATTTCAGTATTGGCAATATGGAGTTTGAATCAAGTTTCAGGTAGGATTAGGATGTGTGGGGAGTAATGGGTTATCCAGGAATGTAGTTCTGAAGTATTGCTAGGTAGGCTTTGTATATTAATTGAGTATATAGCAGGGTGTTTGGTACTGGGGGGGCAGTTGTAGCTGGCGGCTGATAGGTTGGTGGAGGAATTTGTTGGGGGGTCTGGATTGGGGTGGATATCCTTGTCAAGTAAAAGTGTGTTTGAGAGTGGAGGTGGTTTTGAAAGGTAGTGGTAGTGACATAAAGTTTAGAACTTTGGTTTAGGGGATATGGATTTGTGTATAAAGACTTTGCGCTTGTAAAGTTGGGAGTTGGAGGTATTGAAGAGAGATGGGGATATAGTGAAGATGAAGAAGGATTCCTTATATAGTACAGAATGCGTAGCGGTGGTCAGAGGTTGGAAATGATGGAGTTGTGCATGATAGGAGGTTAAGGATGAAAGGTAGAGTAGTAAAGCAGGTAAGATGTAGAGAAGAGCCATGGTATGAAATAGAGTTTTGAAATGTAGCATTAGATTGATTTGCAATAGAGTAAGAGTCATTTAATTTACCATTAATTGTAGGATAGAATAGGAAGGAGTGTTTGGAGATAGTTAATTATGCTGATCTATTTAGCACAGCCAGGTGAGAGGAGTGGTAAAGGGAAATAGGAGGGATATTGTGAGGTAGTGGTGATAGGATTGGGTAATTAATTATAGTCGGCTGGGCAGTAGTTATGGGCAGAGAGTATGAATTCAGTGAAAGAGGGGGAGGGTAGGAATGGGTGTAGGGTAAGGGAGTGGAGTGAATGGAGCAGGCTAGAAGTGAGCAGGTGGAATGCCCAGGAAACAATCAGTAACAGTCTGGAAAAGGTAAGCGAAAACTACTGTTTATTGGTGGATATCTGGCCTGTCACTCTAGGCAAAATGTTAGTTTATAAGGGTACCAATCTGAGCTTAAGCACTGTAGTTTCCATACAGTTAAAAGAGATAAAGCCAGCAAGAAGTAGAAAAACAGTCAAGCCAAACAAGCTATGGGTTAACTGGGAAAGGACTTAATAGAAGCCTTGTTACTGTTTAGGGATTGGGGTGGAGGGGATCCTTGGGTAGCATGCTTGCTAACAAGCTAGTCACTTTAACAGACCAAACACTAACATAAATTAGGCAGCACTAGATTTATCTTAGTAAACCAAAATAGAAGCTGTACTGTGTTGTTTAGCACTGAGTTCAGTTTTTGCAGTAGAGCAGGGTTAAAATTGGCTATATTCCTGAGTGTGATTGCCACACTGGCTCAAGTGACTGTCCAGTGTCATTCTGGTCTTGTGTTGAGTGTTGAATATTGTGGGAAGCTTCGAAAACCAGGACTTACAGGGGGCAAGCAGAGTGTAAAAAAGTGAGACAGTTATATAGTTGTACAAGATATTGGAAAGACAGGCAGACCGAGAGTTCGCTTTGTAGAAAGGAGAAAGGAAAGGGTTAGAGGAAGGGCTGAAAGTAACTAGAGTTACAGTGGGGCAGGCAGATAAGAAAGGAGGTGGGATAAGAGTTTGAGCACTAGTGAAGATCTATCAGGCACAATCTGCAACAGGTTTAAAATACTTAAAATGCTTATAAACCACTGACTGAAATGCTTTTAAGCAGGAAAATGAAACAGAAAATGCACATAGATCTCCTGATATTGCAACAGTGCAGATGAACTTTATTTTCATTTTTTTTTAATGATGATACTGTTTGGCAACAGTCAGGCAACCTCTATCAGAGATGACCAGTATGTAATGAATAATTGTTGGAGAGTTTTTGTTTGAAGCACAAAACATCGAAGACATGGGAAATACACTTGAATTATATAACAGTTAATCCGATTAAGTCTGATCATTACACAATTCAATCAACTATACCACTGATGAAAAATGGCAGCATTTCAGCACTAGATGACCTTCAGTGCAGTGATAACTCATATGACACTCATATATATTTCAATAATATACTTTTAAGTATTTACTTACACACTTAAAAGCAGAACAATTAAAGGTGTTAGCATACTGCTTGCTTCAGTGCAAGAGTAACAATCCCAAAATGGATACTTTACTGAAAGTTTGGATATATATTCCTTCTGTGTGCAAAAACCACTATAGAAAAAATGGTAGCCCTACAAATACTTTTAAATAAAATTTTTGGATTATGACATGGGCCCCAAAAAAGACACCATCAATTTTCTCATGCCTGCAAAGACAAACAGTCTTCCCTGTGAAAATTGTTGTCCAGCTATTATGTAACAAAACTCAGTAAGGGTTTATTATTATTAATCACACCTCAGTTGAGATGCAGTTAATCACTGCTACAGCATTGGAAACTCAACCAATCAAAAAATGTCATATATCATAATGTATTTGCAGGGGAGCAAGCTTCCCTGCATGCCTAAATTGGATACAGGATCCCATACCCCCAGTCTCTCCATATACTAACTCCAAAGTTGCACAAACACAGAGAAAAGATAAAAGGTGCAAGAGAAATAAAACTCACTTTTCACTCTTCTCTATCTCTTACGAGTAAAATCAAAGGTCAGTATCTACATTAGCTCAGAGCCAGTATAGTTATATTATTGACAAAAAAAAAACTTTCAACCGTCTGACTGTGATAACTAGTGGCAAGATTAAAAGTGAAGTAAAAAACTGTTGTACTCCTATCCACTTATCTAAATAGCCATGACAGAGTTACTGAGGATTTCATCTCTTTACTGTTTCTATTTTGATAATTGTGTTGGCTCTACTACCCAAAGTCCTTTCACAGATGAGACTCTAGGAGAAAAGCTCTCATTATAAAATACAAAACAATTGCATAAAATAGAATAAGATATAAAATACACCAAATAAATAAATACATTTTTATTTATATTTGTTTACCAGGGTAGTGCACTGGCCAATATTAACCAGTTTCAGGTTCACCCTGGGTGAATTAGAAACATTTCATAAACAAAAAATGCAGAAATGTAAGCATTAACAGAATAGTTTGGACTAATTATATCGCAAAAAAACTGTGTATATAGATTCCAGTGAACAAGCACAGTGCAGTGTGCAGTTAAGCAGACTGTAATGTACAATATATTCATTAGTTTCTAAACTGGGTCAATCTGCAGAGAATCTTGACAGAGGAGAAGAGACTTGGAAAGAAGGTAGGTTAGGTGATATGACCTGGGATGAAGCAGGAGCATTTGGCTTGGATGAATAAGTGCTTTTTGAGTTTCATTCTGAATCTGGAATAATTGTTAATTTCCTTAATGTCAATGGAAAGAGCTTGCCAAAGAGGAGGCACCTGAGAGAAGAAAGCATGTGCAGTGGTATGGGATTTGGTTCTAGTGGTAATAAGAGTTGATGTGGCTTGTGAATAATGTCTCAAGTTGTATGAGGAGTTTTTTCATAAAGTCTATCCACAAGTGGAGTAAATGTATGAAGCTGGAGTAATTTGTAGTGTTGGGATCCATAATGTATGATAGATTATTAGTTTATTGGTAGCCATTTAGCTTTTTATAGGGTGATACAGTGATGACTGACAGGTGAGTTTGTAATGAATCTTTAGAAGCTGTTAGAGATAGTCTGGAGTGTGACAATGTTTTTCTTGGAGGCAGAATCAAAAATTGGGAGCTCATATTCAAACTGACAAAGATGATCTCCTTTCTCAATGGCTGCTCCAGCTGGTTGGGATAAAAAGGGGAGATCTGTTTGGCCCAGAAGAGGAGGAAGTTTATTTTGACTCTCACTTTGTCTATGTGGAAATGGAAGTTTAGTGCCTGACCAAGCCATAGTTCTAGGTATTTGAAGGTGGAGGTCATCTCTATGGAATGGTTATGTAGGTTCAATATAGTTAGAGTCAGGTGCTTTGTGAATTTTCTGTGGAGTTCCAGAAAGCATAGTGTTGGCCTTGGTGGGGTTGAGAAGTAGTTTTTAGGTTCATAGGTTCATAGATTCATACTAGGCTATCTGCCCTAGGGCATTTATAAGCCTAGCCAGAGTGTGTTTGACTTTCGCCACCCATTTTAAATGAATTTTGCTATGCCCTTTTTCGAGGTTAGTATACTGTGCCTCTGTCTAACAGTGACACAGAAGTGATACCCGGGGTAAACCTACGATCTCCCATCCACTCATCAAGATTCCTGTTGAAGAGAGTCAATGAGGGACTCTGCCTAACCTGGGCTGGGATTTTATTCCAGAGTGAAGGGAGCCTCTGGGTTATGAATCTGTCCCTCCAGCATGTCCTATTTATTTCAGTGCTGAGGTTCAAGTCTCTTGAGCGCGTAGCTCGATGGGATTTGGATTTTCTGAGGTGCAGCATGTCCATTAATTCTGGGTAGCAGTGTCTGGACTGACACCAATTTCAATAATAAAATATAAGCAATATCTTTACAATTTATTATAATATGTGCAATACTTAGGAAGGAAAAGGAAGCATTTTTGATTTTGAAATTTAATACAATGAGCCCTATAGGGCTCAATCAGGAATGTGTGTGGAAAAGTTTTGTATGAATGTATATGCCTTTAAGGCTTTTATTGTTGAATGTTTTATTTAATTGATTAATTGAATTAATGTTAATGATATAATGTATAAATAGACTAAGTTTTTCTAGTCTGATATACTCTGTTAAAGGCACTTTTTTGCTGGTCTTCAGTATGTGGTTTTGCTACATTTGCATTCTTTGGTTGTGGTTCGTATTTATTTATGGCCAGCGATTCCTTTTTGGGACTGCCAAGGGTGTTCCGTGACACTTCGATGGATGCTGCACAGAAATCCATGGACAATTTTTTAGGGGCTACAAATGGAGCGAATGGCTCAATTTCTTCATCTTCATTACAAGGTAGAGCTGAAAGTGGTAGCTCCGTAGAAGTTAATAATACTGTTTTGAGTAAATGGGAACAGGAGAGGAAAATATGGCAACAAAATCCGTTTTCTAAAATTGGCAAAAAAACGGAAACCACTGTTATTCCAGAAGTTCGTGATATGTTTGTTAAAGTTGAAAAACTGTTATTTAAAGAGACTTCAGTATTTTTGAATTTACAAAGTATGCAGAGATATGAGAAACTTGAGATTACTCCTCAGGGACTTCAAACTGTAAAAAACCCTTCCACTCCGTTTGACCTAACAGTGGTGGAAGAAAAGCAATTTCATGACAGATGGGTTGCAGCTGCTCATAGATGCAGCTTGGAATGGGTTCATATTTTAGTGGAAAGAGATATGTTTAAGAAACAAAAACTTAGAGAAGAAATTAAAAATATATGTAAAGATATCACCAACAAAATATCTCAGGAAGAACTGCAAGAATTTTTGGTCAAAACTAATGAACAATTGTTGGTCTATGAACAAGAATTGATTGATAGAAAGAAAACTAAATTGTTTTGTGATCTACGTGATTATGAAAACAAGCGTGCATTCTTGGTGGCGACCAATCCTAAGGCTAAGAGGCAACATGTGCAATTTGAACAGAAGAAGCAGAATGTGAATAGGGAAGGTCGTGCATTTACATCAGGGGAAAGTGGTACATCTTTAACGGAAGGTGAAATGGACGCTGAAGATTTTCCAGGTTTGCCTCAAGTGGGGAACAGCAATTATTTAAATACTTTTCGAGGAGCCCAGATGAGTCGCAAATGGAGTTGGAATGGACCAGGACATGGACATTATAAAGAACAAAACACATGTCAACGAACATTTAAACGGGGGAAATGGGACTGATTTATTTCATGTAGTGTCTACTAGTTGTAAGTATGTCGTTAATTTATCTGGATATGAATTATCGGACTGTGACATTAATGTTTTGGAAAGGGGTTTGAAGTTTGTACCTACTGTTTTACCCATATTGCATGAGTTAAAAGGTGATGTTTTTCGGTTCACTCGGAAGTTGAATTTGTTAGATTACTTTAGAACTGATGCAACTGAAAATGTTATATATGACGATGTGAATGATGATTCGATTAGTACTGAAGACGGTTTTTATTCTTGTCATTCTAATGAAGAAGTCAATGCTTATTATAAATTAAATACGGAGGGCATTAAGGTTAAAAGTGATGTTATGCCTCTGCAAAGAAATGAAAGCATCAAACATTTTAATATTTCTCTTGGTTACAATATAGAAAAAGAATTTCATAAATTTTTGAAACATAAAAAGAATGTGAGATATAATATGGATAGAAAAGAATGGGAATGTTTAAATAAATTAAGCCGAAAGGCCGAATTAATATTCAAACCTGCAGATAAGGGAGGTAAATTAGTTATTTTAAGTTATATACAATATTTAACTGTGTGTTATACACATTTAAATGATGAACAAGTATATAAAAAAATTTATATGGCAGAATACTTAAAAGCCCAAAAAGATTATAATGATTTAATAAATAAAGGTCACAGATTATATTGTTTCTCACAGAAAGACGTACAAGAGAAATTTGTTATTAAAAATTCTGGAATGCCATGTTTTTACTGTCTTCCCAAGATTCACAAAAGTTTGACAGATCTTCCTGGACGACCTATAGTTTCGGCTAGTGGTAGCTTTTTATATAATATATCTTGTTTTTTACATGAATTTTTGTTACCAACAGTTAAAAAATTGCCATCTTATGTGAAGGATGTATTTGAATTTTTGGATCAAATTGGTAACATAAAATGGGAAAAAGATATGTATTTTCTTGTACTGGATGTGGTTAGCTTGTATACCATTATTAATCATTCTGATGGTATAAGGGCTATTAAGTATTATTTAGGTGAAAATCCAGTTACTGAATATGTTACTGATTTAATTATGATGTGTTTGCAGAATAATATATTTGAATTTAATGGGAGTCTTTACAAGCAGACTCAAGGAACAGCAATGGGGGCACCTTTTGCTTCCAGTTATGCGACTATATTTATGGGTTATTTTGAAAATGTACATATATATACTAATCAGTTTTTCATGAAATATGTTTATAGATATTTTCGTTACATTGATGATCTTATATTTATTTGTAAGGGAGGACAAGATCATGTATATGCATTTATAGATGAAATACAGAAAAATAATGTAGTGGTTAAATTTGATGGTTTACAAAGGGGGACAGAGGTACATTACTTGGATGTAATTTTGAAGGGAGAGGTTGGTTCTTATATTATTACTAGCATACATAGAAAATTGCAAGAAGTTAATGGCATTTTACATGGTGATAGTCACCATCCCCCCATACCATTAAATCTTTACCATATACGGAATTTATCAGAGTTAGGAGACTATGTAACAATTTAGATGATAGGAAAAGAGAATTGTATGAGAGTTTTAATAGATTTTATGAGAGGGGTTATCCTGAAGTAGACTTATATGATAGTTTAAATAGAGTATTATATAATAGCAAAACTATATATAATTATAGAATTAATAAAAATAAGAATAAAAATAAGAATAAAAATGATAATAGTGAAAGTATTTATTTTACAACTACTTATTCCATATTATCTGATTATATTTTGGAAGAAGTCAAATATAGTTGGAGAGTAGTTAAAAGAGAAGTTAATTTTTTAGAACATAAGAAATTGTGTTTCTCCTTTAGAAGGGGCAGGAGTATAAAAGATTTTATAGTTCATAGTAGATTTAATATGCCAGATGTTTTGCTTGTGAAATCAATTGATATAGAGGGCACAACAGCCTGTGGTAAATGTAGTATTTGCAAATATATAAGTAAGAAATTTACTTATGTTAATGGCATTAGTTTTCAAACTAATGGATGTTTTAATTGCAAAACTGAAAACGTTATATATGGACTTAAATGCCCCTGTAATAAATTTTATGTCAGAGAGACTAAAAGACAATTTGCTTGCAGAATAAAGGAGCATATTAGGGATATTAAAAATAATAAACAGACTAGCCCTATAGCTATACATTTTAATAGGTATCATAATGGTAGCCCGGATGGGCTACTAGTAACAGTGTTAGATAGTATTGGGGATAGTAGGTTCATGAATGAGCAGCAAATAAAATATATTTTAAGGAAAAAGGAAGCATTTTTGATTTTGAAATTTAATACAATGAGCCTTATAGGGCTCAATCAGGAATGTGTATGGAAAAGTTTTGTATGAATGTATATGCCTTTAAGGCTTTTATTGTTGACTGTTTATTTAATTGATTAATTGTATTAATGTTAATGATATAATGTATAAATAAGTTTTTCTAGTCTGATATACTCTGTTAAAGGCAAGTGGCCGAGGCGCTAGAGAAGATTTATGTGAATTGGATTTTTATTAAATTCCTTTTTTATCACTTTTTTGCTGGTCTTCAGTTTGTGGTTTTGCTACTTTTACATTCTTTGGTTGTGGTTCGTATATATGTGCAATACTTGTTTATCCTAAAAAGACCTTCAAATAATGTAGTTTGCTAGCTAAAGCAAGAGGGCTAATGCATCAGTTGCTGTGTAGAATTCTACACAAGTTGAATAGTGAGCACATAAATTCATCAGCTATGCACTTCTTGGAGGTAAGAATAAGGTACTATCTGGAGTGAACATTTTCTGTGTCATTTTTCTCCCTTCCACAGTGACAGGCTTAAAATCAAACCTCCCCCAACCAGACAACAGCCCATGTATTCAACAGTACTTCTAGGAGCCCCCTCAGTGGGGAATCCCCTCAAACCACTGTCCAGAGAGCCCACTATACAGGCAGACATTGGCGAGCTATGCTTTCTCTTGACAATTCAAGTCAATCATTACAGTATCTCACACTTTCTCCATCATGTGAGTGTACTCTTGCATGCCAACCATGGTGCTGCTATTATTATTGTTGGCTTGGTGAGATGCAAGACCATGCCCAGGTCTCATTGTCACACTGGCCCCTTTCACTGAGGGTACTAGGATATGGTGTGACTGGTTTCACCCATCCTCCCCTGCATACACCATCAAACTCCGGAGCCCCTAACTGAACTTGCGTCACTTGGGATAAAGTGTTTCTATGCCAACAGGTGGATGAAAAATATTATTGAACTTTATCCACATTTAATCCATTTTTAACTGACCATGAGTTGAAGGTTCAGGGTTTCTAACAATGTAATTGGAATGGAAGTTTATTCTAGACTGCAGGTAAGAAGTGGCTAGCAGTACAGTGTCCAGTTCTGGAGTTTAATTTTGGGGAGTATAGCAGTGTTTGATGAGAGGATCTATATCCCTTATTTAGTTTGCGATAATTTTGATTACTTAGGACTAATTCTAAGGAAAAGGGACAGACCCATATTAAGACTTGTAGTGCAAGTACAGATTCTTTAAAAAAACTTAATTTCAAAAACAGGAGGGATTTGAGCCTCTCATGATCCCCTGCTATTGAGAGGCTGTACAGCTCACTTCTGCTTTTCATATATGCCAAATTTGGATTACTGTACCTGAAAGAGATGGACATTCTCTGAGATACCCACAGTTCTGGATTTAGTATGTTTCTTCCTCATTTATACTTTCAGTTTGATAGTTTTGAGGATTATAATTACAACTCCCACACTTTCAACAGTCCTGTAATGAGATACCTAGGGTTATTATTCTGATTTCTGCAATATGTCTAGTGTGTTCTGCTTAGAAATATATTGGGTGACCCTGGCTTTCAGCAGTGGAAAAAGCCTCCAGAAGGATTGAATAGCAGAAGTCCACAGCAGCATATAACAACCATTAGATTAGCCTGGGGAAGGTTCATTTTTATATTTAAAATTAATTGTGATAAATTAACTGCGGCTGTTGTGCCTTTAAATGGTTTCACATCTTAGTAATCTTAAATAAAGATGCTGTTTCTGATTTTCTAAGTCAACAGAAGTTTTAGATTTTCCAATTGAATTTTTATATTGTTCTACCAGTATTCAAATAACATTTTGAATGATTACTGCAATAGGAATCATGCTGAGAAGCCATTTCTGCTTTATAGCAGTTAAATATTTGCTTAACTTCATTTAAATACAAATACTGAGACATACAATGAAAACAAAGGAAAAATGTATTACAGACTGTATTCTAGTTCTAATGTATTCTTAATTCCTCTCCGGCCAAGAGAAAATTATGTGATGAATCATCCAGACTCTTTGACATGGTCATGAGGAAGTACTGTATGACCACCAGGTAGGTAATACAGCAGCTAATACACTTGCATACAAACTTGTACAGTGACACAGCTTGGTGCTCTCAGGACATTTCAGTCATCAGTGTTGGGAAATGACAGTGTCTGATAATTAAAACTTTCAGGTGCATATGTTCTTTTCTCTGGAATAATCAGAGTGCGATGTTAATCAGTAACAACGTCAACATTTTCCACAAATACATAGACAATAAAAGTGTGCCACCAAACTTCTTTTATTGTTAGAATCAGGCAGTGTGCACATTTAATTTATAATGGCTGATGTTCTTATTATAGCTATTGCATTTTTATTACACACCAAAGGACTTTCTGCAAAAAAAATATATCACATTTTTTACTGTACACCTCATTTGTGATGTCTGATATTATCTTTCATTTTTGTTAGTCACTCAAAAATTATCAATCTGGTATGAAGAGTTAGTTTTCTATAAACTTTCAACATTCAGTATTTCTTCATGAAGTGCCCCCACAAAAGCAGTAGCAAAACTCTGTTGATTTATCATGTAGGTCTTTTGCCCATCTTCTCTAATTTCTCCTAGCTTTTTAGCATCAGGTGCTGGTGTTCTTGTCAGTTTTCAAGGATGAACCTTTCAGCATATGCACTGGAATTAGTGTTTCAATAGTGATATGCCATATACTAATTAGTACTAATTGGGTAAGTGTACAGTAGCTACTTAAATAAAAGGTCAACTATGAGACAATGCTACCTATCTGAATAATGCAAAATAGTCACAATAGCAGCTACATGTGAGATAATAAAGTCATGCAGACGTGTTTATGCTTATGATTACAGCAGTACCTTACAGCGAACACTGCTGCTTTGGATTCAGAAGGGCACTTATTCTTCAAGTGACGGATAATACATCAATCAGTATAGCCATTGATTATGTCCTAAGAGGGATCCCAACTAAGTCTTAGTTCTATGTTTTTTTTTTTTTGACAAAGGACTGTATAGTAAATTTTTTGCTTTTATTTAAATGCACAGTGAATGCACTGAATTTGTTTTATTCATCTACAAGAAAGAGAAAATACAGTTTGTCATGAAGAAAAAAAAAAAACAAATCATGTCATTTGACTACAAAAGCTACATTTTAATGAATTAATAAAATGCAATACTACCAAATAAAGCCAACTAATTTATACAGGGGGATCTGTTTCCCTACTCTCAAGTATTTTTATTCTGGTCACACATTTCAGGAAAAGGTGAAAAGTCCTTTTCCCAGAAGTTTTTTTTTTCTCTCTTCTGCATGGTTTTATAACAGCAGAGTTGTAGTGAGATTATCCAGGGGGCAGAATTCAATGTACAGGGTTTGTGTATATGGGGGGGGGGGGGTCTTGCCCACTAAATTAACTGACATATAATTTGCTTTTATTGCATCTTACCAGTTTTACAAAATATCATATTAGTGACTTGTTTGATTTAGTTCTGATTTGTTGAGTAGTGCTTCAATGAATTGTCTTATTCCCTGTGGCACAGGTCCACTAAATATCTGATTAATCCACATACTTACACATGGCAAAAACTGATCTCTGTTTATTATACCTCTAAAACTTGCCAGACTGCTTTTTCTGCAATACAGGCAGATAATGATTAAGCTGTGCATAAATAGCAGTCTCACTAATATGTATTGCTAGGAGTATTTGTATAAGATTGCATTTACTAATCTCCTGTTAGTTATTAAATCACTTGATTAGTACAGTGGGAGAAAAGGTTGTGACACTCTTTTGAAATTTTCTATCAAGGGATAATATTGTATTAAAATGCTTTCAGTATGAGCATACAGAAGTGCATGCATTGAGGATCCCTAGCAAAGCAAATGGGGTTATCAGACATCTCCTCCTAGGTGGATATATACTGAATCTCCATAGAATGACACCAGTAACCAAGTCAGCATCTAAAGTCAATTATGTTTTGATTGTACAGAAGTATCATTCTTGTTGGTGTTAGCATACTGCTCAGTATGAGAGTTGCTCCCATTTCAGGTGCATATTCAGAGAACTCTGTCATGTTTCCCTTCATATGATCCAAGGAGGTGAATCTAAAGTCATTTAATTCCAGCATGCACAAAGGCCCCATAATAGGTGGACCTGGAATGAAGACACTTGAGGACCCTAGTGATATTGCAGATGCTGGCACCTGAGAGACAGCTACCCATCACTCTGTCTTTACTCAGCCTGTTGAGTTAAGCATCTTCATGTCTAACTATGAAATCATTTATGACCAAGATGTAGCCGGAGGTATTAGTTTAGTCTTACTGCCTGAAGGACTCCTGTGTGCAAGTTGTGTGATCCCTTCTCCCAACTGTGTTTTCTGCAGAGCTAGAAAGCACTGTATGATGGTTATGATCTGTTGATGGTGAGTAGCATGCTGAAGGCAGATTTGAGGGTTTAGACTGATGCCCAGACTTAGGAGTTCTAGAAGGCTTAGGTAGAGATTTTTTAATGACATCAGCATAATGCAGTTTGTGATGACAGTCTGTGGATGCTGCATAGGTGTGGATGGGGTATTCGGCAATGTTATGCCCATTGCAAGTACCTGAATGAGAAAGTGAAGCCTCTAATTTAGTTAATTATTTATATCTCTCACAGATGGACTCATTTGGATGAAGTAAGAGCTCATTTTCACTGAATGTGTGGCAGTTCTTACACTGCTTTAGGATTCCATGTACTACAAGGCTGGCAATAGAAGGGGGTTAGTGTGCCTACTCCCCTTGATAACCAGGGCTAGCATGTGGCATGCTTTATGAGGAATTGATGAGGGTTTGGGGAAGTCATGAAAGATGTTTGTTGTATGGATAATGTGTTTAGTGCAGGCTCATGCTGAACAGTGGCGTTTCCAATGGACCATGCCAATTCCTGCAGCTAAGAATAAGACAATGCAAGTTAGTGCATGTGTTCAGACAGATGAGAAGTGGTTCATTAACTCAAAGTAGATGGAAGAAGGTACACTTTCAGTGGTAGAAAAAATGTTACTTACATGCACTGTCCACTATTGAGCTATAACGTCCACAGTGCTGTGGTCTGTCCACCTCTAAGCAATAAGAATTAAACAAAAAACAAAAGACTCAATGAAAAGCAAGTGAAATCTGAGGCTCAAGTGCCCTCATCTATGCAGGACCTGCAACAATATGTCTAACTCTCACTTAGATCAATCACTACTTAATCCAAGCTGGCAGTTACACCAGGCTAAACAGATTTACTCAAAGTAGAAAATAAAGTGCAGAAAAAGTATTAAAAAAAAAAAAAACAGAAAAAAAGCACTAAATTGCTAGATTAGTAAGGCAGCTTAAGTGCAGACACACACAATGTTTCCTGGCTTTTTCTCTGACTTTGAAGTCCATCAGTTAGTCAAACAGTGAGTGACATGGTGCAGGCCTCAGTAATCTTATTAGGAAGACAAAGCTGTGCTGCACTTTGTGCAGCAAAATTTAAACCAGAAAACAAAAGGACAGATGAAAAACAAGTGAAATCTGAAGCCCAGGTGCTCTAAGCTGCCCAAGACTTGTAGAATTTAGTCTAATTCTCACCTAGATTTATCACAGGCATTAGCTCCAGACTAACTAACCACATTAAAGTCTTCAGGTACAGGACAGGAAAAGCAGAATGATGTCGGAGTAGCTGCAGCATTAACAAACTTTTATATGCAATAGGCTGGACACACCACTTGCAGTCACAATGCTGAATGCTTTCTTCTTGTCATTAGACTTTAATTAACATTTCATGTCCTTTATAACACTGAAAGCATAGACCACGGCTGTCACTGTGTTGAGATGTGTCACCTTTATCTGCAGGACAGTTGGAGCCATAGAGTGCCTATCCTTCTGGTTTTGAGAATACTAGTATGTCGCAGACTGGAGGGGACACAGTAGGGATATTCTAGGTCATCTGCCTCAAGGATACTCTACCACTTCCTCAATATGGCATGCTACAGCATATGGGGTAGCATATGTGATTCCTCGTACTGCAGAGGAGAGATCCAACACTATGTGGAACTTTTATGACATACCCCTTACTACATATCCTGTTTCCTTGAGGTACTTCGGGGCATAAGCTCACCAACATTGAAATAAAGGCCCCAACTGGTGAACTAGGAAGAAGGTTCATTAACTATAAAGGTTACCACTCCATCAACTGTCAGGTGGTCTGTAATGCATAGAGTTTAACTTGCAATATATCTGACGGCTACCCAGACAGTACACATGACTCCTACCTATGGTACATGTGTGACCTATATCAATGGTTTATGAAGGGTGAAGTTTCCCAGGGTCATCTTATAGGTGATGCTGGATATATCCTAAAACAATGCTTGATGGCTCCCATTAAAAATCTACAGAATGTGGCAGACAGTGACTACAACTATGACCTGTCACAAACTCAGGTTATTGAATACATTTGTCCTATTGAAGGCATGCTTTCACCACCTGCATGTCTCAGGTGATGCTTTCATTCTGGCATATGCACCAAGATATTCTCAGTTAAGTGCAGTACTGCATAACATAATATGAAGGAAACAGTTGCATCTGGAAGTTTGCATACAGAAGGAGCATGTCTCAGAACACCAGGCAATGGAGGATTTGCACAATGAGAAATGTAGGAGCTTGCAGCAAGGAAGGACCATGCTTGGTGAAGGTAGGCACAGTACACCTTGGCACTGACCAAAAGAAAGTGGTTGGGCCATAAATCTGGAACAGATTAAAGCATGTATAGAGCAATACAAGCAATTTATGCAAATATTCAATCAGGCTGTGAGTATTCATGCACAGACTACCTCTACTGTGCATTAGAAATAGTTTACCCAAGTAACAAAGAACAGAGTGCAGGTTACAGCTATCATCATTTGCACAGGAGGGAGATTCAGTGTAAAGTATCTTCCACAGGAAAATGTGTGAATGATTTCCAAACAGTGCCCTGCACCAGACATAGGCTAACCAAATAACAAAGTATATAGTGCAAAACTCAGTTGTCATAATTTTCACAAGTGGGAGGGGAATGTAGTGTGCAACATCTTCCACAAGGAAATGTGTTCATGATTTTAACTGAGATGTACTTTGCGCTTTGTGTGTAAGATGCATGTTGGTGAGGCTAAGATAAACTTATCGTGTGGGAGGGAGCAGTGTTACTATGAATTTAAATCAGTGTGGAACCTGGAACTGAAAATGCATTTGGGTGTGTCTGCTGGGAACAACAGGGCTGATAATGAAACAGTTCAGATTGTTAGTTTACAGTTGTTTAGAACTATGGGCAGATTAAAGCATATATGGGGAGATGTTACAGAACTATGGGACCTTGCATTGAATGGTGTAGGGCACCCCCTGGAGAAGTGTGGACATCCTGCACATGCTGCTATCTGTGGGTACCCCATCTCCTTGCAAGAGTAACAGTCACTAACAAACCCTTGCCAAGAGGTAGACATGCTGCATTAGTGCAAGTGATGGTCCATACTGGAAATGTTTGTGACATGAGCTCCTTCTCCAATGGACATCCATGTCTGGCTGCACTCATCTCTATATTAGATGTTGAGGTAGAATTAGTGACTTTGTGTTCCTGATCTATGTCTTCCCTGCACATGACAACCCTCAACATTGGAGGGAGAAATGGAGTGTACATAGGTTCATAGGTTCATAGTTTAGTACTAAGCTAACTGCCCTTGCGAGCCATTTTAAGCCTAGCCAATTATCCCTTGTGAGACTCAAACCCTGCACCTTGTGCTTGTAAAGGCAAACCCCAGCCACCTTAGCTCCCCAACATGTGCATGGCATGCACTCTGTAAGCACAAAAGGACCTGCTTCATGTAAGTTATTGAAGGATCATCTTCAGTATGTCTTAAATATGAGAAATGCAGTCCCTCACACACCCTGTAAAACATGTACCACCTCTGCCAGACTGAGGTGTTAGTAGCTTCTGCCTTTATTATGACCTTATGCTTTGCTGAGTCATGGACATTATGGCAGCTAGTATGGAGAGGACTGGTACCTATGGCATCTATGGCCACCAGCATGCTGAACATCCATATCTTACCTATGTTCAATGGAGCTTGCAGAAACCAAAGGGGACTGCACCATAGTGGAAGACATCCATCCCCAGTTTGATCTGTCCATGATACTCTGTGGTACTCTGTCCTTCCATGCCTTCCTGTATGTCTGGAGTGGATTCCAGAGGCACAGAGGCCATGTCCACTGACCAGGTAGTGGATCTGGATCTCACATACTCTGTATCCAGTACAGACACAGTGCCCTATAAGCATTCAAAGTTTTCTCCTTCATCATTGTCAGAGTGAGGGTCATCTCCAACATCAGGCAGTGGTATATCCACAGTGAAGGAGACAGTGAGTACACCACCTGTGAAGACTCCAAATGAAATCACCCACAAGAAGTAAGACTCAGCACCATTACTTTAATCCCAATGAATGAGTGCTAACTAATGCATATAGTGGTAGGACATATTAAATAGAACTTACCTTGTAGAACTGGTCTTCTACTCTGAAGCCATGAAGTTCCTACATAACAAAAGAAACTACATTTAATGATATGCAATACTATACATTTACTAAGTATGCAATCACCTTCAAGATCACAGATACACACTTGGGACATCTTCAGTGGTGATTCTTGGAGCCCACTGCAGTTCTGCTCCAATATCCAGCATCCCACTGTGGGATGCTGATGACTCTGATCTCCTATGGTGAGAGGCAAGGAACTGCCCCCTTTCAGTTAATGAGTGTTTGGCTAACAGACCACTTCCCATTGCCTTAAAGTCCTATGGCTGGTGGACAATCTGCTCTTTTGCAGTATGAATATTGTCTGTGGCCTGGCATCTGACCTACTGGTAATCCCTGTCCTGGCCACAAACAGCACTCGTACCATAAATCTGAGGTGTAGCTAGGGTGTGGCAAGGGAGACAGCATCCTTGGCACAATGTGTTAGGAGGTACAATTGGCAAATCTTGATTGGTCTTAGATGCAATACCAGCATTTGCTGTCAGGACTGAAGTGTGTGTGCCATGAATAATAATTACAGGATTTGTGTTAGCATGCATTTTCTGAAAGATATGAAGTCTGAAACTCAAGTGCATGTCATTATTTATTGACTGCAATCCTCACAGATTTGCAAGAGAAACACAATTTTTATAAGGACCAGACCAAATATATGAGGAAAAATCTAGATATTCAGCAAAAATCTGTACAGTTGAGAGGTATGATTGCTATACTTAAGTAATTAAGAGGGCCCAACTCATAAAAGTTAGCAAATCCCTCTTCCTACATGTTGTGCATCCCTCTGAGCTTATCACCCTTATGAGCTTATGTGGAGCACACTAAGCATTTGTGTACAGGTCAAAGACTCCATAAGGTATGTCATGCAATATATTTTACATTAGCAGCTGATGTCTGCTTTCAAATGTAAGCCTCACATAGATAGTACTTACTCTTTATGCCATTTTCATATGTTCATAGGTAATTATTAACCAAAAACTTTAAATAGACTTTTTAAGGCTTCCAAATGTATTGGCCAGGTTATGATGCCACTCATTTTATAATGGGCAAGAGTGGTCAAGTGTTTATATATGTCTTCTTTCTAAAAGGGGCATAGTTGCAGACCAGGGTTAAATTTTGATTCCCCATCCACTGATCTAAGCTGTGCTTGAATAAGTGCAGGGAGGAACTCTGCTTCACATAGATAGGAAGCCTATTCCAGAGAGGAGGTAGTCTCAGAGACACATATCTGTCACTTCAACATGTCTTATTTATGTTGCAGATGACATTTAGGTCCCTAGATTGGGTGTTTCTGATACTGCTTGTTTTGCTGATGTGGACCAGCTCTGTAATGGCTGTATCAGAGAATGCTTTGTAAACCAGGCATAGATCACCTTTTAACACCCTGTAGGAAACCAGGTATGAGGAGGGGATGACGACTCATTTTTTGGCATTAAGCTGGGCCATGGTTTCCACACCAGTCATTGGTCTCAGTGGGCCTTTCTGTAGGATATCTGCATCACTTGGGAAGTTAATATTGGCTCTCAGCTTGCAGTTGTCTGTGAACTTGGTCAGCCAGAGTCCCTCTGTGTTGGCCTGGACTTCTGAGAAGTAGATGCTAAACAGGAGATGACCCAGGACTGATCCCTGTGGGACTCCACTTGTGACTGGTCGGCAGTCTGACTTGGAGTCCACTGCTTTCACACTGTGGGTTCTATCTGTGAGCCAGTTTGCAACCCACCTAAAGATATAGGGGTTGATGCTTAGTTTGGTGAGTTTATCAATAATTCCTGAGTGAGGAATGGTATCAAAGGCCTTGGCCAGATCGAGGTAGGCTGTACAAACTGCCTTACCCTCATCCACAGAACAATAACATCCATAGACCTAGATACCATACCCTTGCTTGTAAGTTACACAGCATAGAATGATTTCCTTATTATAGTAGACACATGATAGTCAAAAGCCAAGTCACTTCCTACATGATTTCTCAAGTCCATGACCACAGAGTCAAGTCTTAGGAGTGTAGCTTCAATACAATAATTTCCTGTAGGGCCATCATTCTGAAATATACTATTATGCATTTTTCTTGGCATTGAGTTCTAGACTGTGGCTCTGGCACTAGCTATTAGTCTGTGTGAAGCCTTCCTGGAGAATTTTGTGTTTCTAGTGGATTCTATGACAGCACCTACTTGGCAATTGTCAGCAAAATTGGTGAGCCAAAGGCCTTTAATATTGCCCTTGACCTCAAATAAATAAATGACAAAAAAGAATGGCTCCAGCACCAAGCCCTGGGAGATTTCTCTAGTGACTGGCCTTTTTGTTGAGGTGGACTCTCCTATTTTGACTCCATTTGTGATATCTATAAGCCAGCTGGCTATCCAGTGGGTGACATAGGGGTTTATATCCAATTTTCTAAGCTTGTCTACAATTCCTTAGTGGGGTATTGTATCAAATGCTTTGGCCAAATCAATGTAGGGAGTATGCATTGTTTTACCTTTGTCCATTGCTTTAGTAAACCTTCTCAGAGAAGTCCACCAGATTAAGTACACATGATGATTTGCCCTTGACAAAACCAAAATGGTTTGGATCTAATGGTTGAAGGTTGCCTATATCTTTATTGATCAAGTCCATGATTATTCTTTCTATGGCCTTACATATGAGGCTTATGGGTCAATAGCTTCCTGAGTCTGTGGGTGGCCTGCCCTTGTGCAGAGGGATAACATTTGCAGACATCCATTTGTTTGGTATGAAGCCTGTTTATAGTGGGTCCAAAAGGCTTGTTTTAGGCTACTAAGAAGGTATCCTGAGACATTAACAGGACTAACTGAAGCCATGTTTTAGGCCTTGGAATGTGCATTGAGGACTTACTTGTTGTAGTTGATAGCTGTGGGTGCTGTTGTTGCTGGTGTTTCTTGAAATGTGTCTGGGGAGAAAATGGGACAAAACTGGAGCTGAATTAATATCCCAGATTTGCTCTCTCCCCCAGCTCAGTACATGTTGCTTCATTTATGATTAGTTTTGTACATTACTGTGTATTGCCTCTGAGGTTTCAGACATAAATGAAGAATGCATTGTAATTGACTTTAGCCTGGGTAGCTACTTTTACCGCACATATGGTAACTTAATCAGTCTCATGAGTTATTTATTTGTTTTGATGAGGGAGTTCTTACCTTGATTGGCATTGCACTTTCTATTTTTAGCAATGATTTTCTTCCATCTGTTATACAACCTCCTGATGTTGGGATTCTACCAGGGTGGCTTATTTTTTGTTTGTTGTTTTAGGTAGGTACAGCTGTCTCTATACAGTTGTATACATGTTTGCAAAGCTTTTTGTGAACAGTTCTGCATGGGCAGTTGCATTCCCTGGGTTCGGAGGGGTAAAAGTTTTGACAGGGTGTCACTTAAAAGTAGGAAGTTTGTCTTGGAATAATTCATAAATGTTCTAGGGTTATCTGACATCCCAAGTTTTCTTTTTATTTTGTGGAAGATAGTTTTATGGTACAACCTATCCACTGAGGATGTTACACTTTGGGGGGGGGGGTGCAATGTTCCCTCATGCTGGCGAGGACTGCATCAAATATTTTGACACTCCTAATGGATATATAGACTAGCTGATCTAAGGCATTCATTTTGACAAAGTCCAGGAATTCTTGGGCCTGCAAGTGAGAGGTCTGTTCCCAGTTTATAGTGGGATAGATGCAGTCATCTTAGAGCATGGTGTTGGGCTGAAGTTTGAGGTTCATTTAATTGTGGTATTGGTTCTTGGGTCAAAGAAGGGTACCTATAGCTCACAAAGATGTGGTATCATACTTTGCTTATAGCGGCTTGTATGTGAAGAAGCTAAAGTGTGCTATACTGCTTGATCAGCCTTGAGGTGTGTTGCTTTTGATGCAAACTGAGACAACTCTGTATTTGTCCTTTTCTGTACAGTACTTGGTCAAAAAGTGTGGAAGGCATTATAGCCCTACATGTTCGGGTTGCTCTCCATGTCTTTAAATCATGTCTCAGTAACTACACAAATGTCGACATTCTCCAGAGTGAAGAGAGCTTGCATGGAGTGGGTTTTTTATTTTCAAACCCTTATGACACCCTGACAGGCCAACTTTTTCCATGCTACATTACAGACATCCTGTTACTGGTTGTGTCATCAAGATGCCTTGTGTTGCAGAATACATGCCATAAAAACAGAATGAGCATGACCATGACAGACTAGATATAACCTCTGAAATGAGAACTATAGATAAGTGAATTACCATGGCTTCTGATGGCATTGTGTATGGCATGGCACACTGTGGAGCATCAAGTTGCAAAGGGACCACCAAGCTCACACACGTGGGGACTTCTATGAGGGTTCTTGTAGAAGATGGAAGCCTGACACTATCTTGCCAGATTGGTCAGTGATACCAGTGGCATACCTTGCCCTGGTGAGCAGTGTAGCTGCAATGACCTGCAGAGGTGCTATTCTGATCTTCTTATCTGATGAGAAGAAAAGGTTAAGGTAAGGATACCCGAGATTTATTGTAAGTATTTGTCAATGTTATAGTGATATATCGGTTTCCTGCTTGATACAGAATAGGTCACAAGCATGTTATTGAATGTTATATTTTATTTGACAGCTCTGGAAGCCACAAAGTAGAACTGTCTTCTATACTAGAGGAGGAGGAGGAAGATGGAAAGGATTTCCATGGGCAGGGCTACATATTATTTGCTTCCTTTCTTTAAGTATAATTTTATTTTTGTTAATCATAATATTGCATTAGTTATTTTGCAGCATCAAGTATATCAGTTGGGTCTATATTATAACATTGAATCTTACAAAGATCGAATGTTATAATATCGAATCCGTAATGTCGAACGCTGAAAACAGCGAAGGTGTAGGATACCGAATTCTTTCCCTGGGAAAGAATTTGGTGTGCCACTGTTGTGGCTTTGCTGTTTTCAGCATTCAATTATGTTGGAGCGTTATGGGTCGGGTTCAGGTAAGTGTGCGATTGTGTGTAGGTTAGGGTTAGGGGGTGGGTTAGGTGAGTTAGGGTTAGGGCGCGGGTCAGGTAAGTGTGCGGTTGTGTGTAGATTAGGGTTAGGGGGTGGGTTGGGTGAGTTAGGGTTAGTGCGCGGGTGAGGTGAGTGTGCGATAGTGACGGACCTTAGGGTTAGGGTTGGGTTCAGGTAAGTGGATAGCTAGTAGTGTATGCAAAGTTTAATTTAGGTTTAGGTGTAGGATTTTAAGTGTATGTGTGTGGATGGCTGTCTTTTGTGTGTGTTTGTGCTGTGTGTATGTTTCTCGGAATAGCAAATTTTTTCCCTGGGAAAATATTTGCTATTCTGACTGTTTGATGTTTTCAGACTTCGGTGTTTAGGGTTCGATATAATAACATTCGATGTTAGAGAACTTCAATGTTATGATATAGACCCTATCAGTCAGCCTGAAATGGTAAAGGTGGGTATGTTTAGATGTACAGGTATTGTTAATGAGGCTTGGATTAAATTCAGAGCATGAAGAAACATTTTTTCATCTAGTGACCTTTGCTATTTTAAGCCTGCATACATGCAAAAAATGTTAGACTACAGGATAGGTATAGAATGGAAAGTGGTCACAGACTCACTGTGATGTCCTAAAACTTTCTAGGCACAGAAGTAGTCTTACACATGAATATCATAGGCACAGTTACTAAACTGTTGGAATGGTTAACTCTGGCCACCTTGTTAAGACAGCACATCATGGAATAGTAGCCTTTTTATTTTATACACTCATGCAACTGAGAGCACCACTGCTCCCAACAGTAGCACTGTCAGGGGTGGTGAGTTTGTGACCTGCAGGGAGATGGTGGAGGGAGTGGTGAGCTGTTGTCTGACTGCCTGGTTTTGCCGCTTGGGAAAGCTCATCTTTTGACTGGTAATGTCACATAATTTGCCCAGTTCTGCCAGAAACACCTCAGGAAGGAACCACTGGGGAGGGTGATCAGGGTGATGTCTGACCTCCCCTGGATATCACAAGGGGCAGTGCAATATAGCAGACTATATCCACCATTTCCTCCAACCTGGAGTTCTCCCTTGTTGTGAGTCAGTGCCCTTTCCTGTTTGTTGTCCAGTCTTCCCCATCATCAGGTTTTCTCTTTGTTTGTACTGTGCCTCTGACTTCACTGTCATCCCCCTCCTTCAGTGTGTCATCACCTCATCTTTCATTTTTTTCTGTGTTATATGCTTTTTGCTTACCTCAGCTACCCACTCTCATGATTTTACCATACTTTCACCTTTCTTATATCCTTCCCCAGCTTTCTGTTTTAATAACAAAATGGACACTTGTCTCACAAAAAGAGTTGTATTTTCCCTCCTTTTCCCCATCCCATTCTTACCTTCCCTGTTTCTTTTATGTTATCCTATGCTTGTTGCCCTCTTTCTGTTACTGTCCTGTGCTCTTATTTCTATCTGTTTATATGGTCAAAAAAAAGATTTAAGCAGTGCAGTGGGCAATTTAAAGTAGAGGGCTGATTTTTCCATATTCTCACTTCTTAGCACATGTGCACACCCTGTATGCTTGGCACTTTTTCCTAACATGACTTGCTACCATAACTGTGGGTTTCACTGTGTCACCACAGGTCCTGCTCTAGGTGTCAGTGGGATGAGTAATTACGTGAGACCAGAGCAGCAAGTGTTCACGTTGTTAAGTGACAATGGCCCAGGGCCTCATCACACTATGAGCAGTATGTTTAGCAGGCAATCAGTGATCATGATAATCAAGTTTCTGAATCCCAGGGATTGTCACCATACTGTGACTGTGATATTATTATTAATAAGCATTATAGGCTATGTGGCTCATTGACAGCTAAATGATCTATTCAGTTGCAATGATTACAATGTTTGTTATTACTGACATCCTTTGTTGAGGTGGATGTTTAAAATATGTTACATTGTTATACTAATTTTTGGAATTTTCAAGTATTAAAAAAAAGTCGCCATAGCCCGAAGCAAATTCATTAACATGCCTAACATAATTTAAACAACATAATAAAGAAATAATGAATATTACCCATATGCTCTGTAAATATAATAGAAAAATAAACTGAACTTCTGCAGTGGTGCGCTGAACTTAACAGGTGCAAGTTGTCAACTAATTACCTGGATTATGACTTGCATCAATGTTATAATACAGTCCTGTCCTTTAGAAATGTTAATTTAAGAGTCTCTTTATTTGTATACTGTAGACCAAGTATTCATAACCAGTTAGGGTAACAAATCAGTGTGGCTTCAAGTTCATTAGCTCTGGCGTACTGCTGCTTTCTTAAAGTGTTTCTCTTTAACCGAGTTATGTGGTAATGAAGTCACAAGGAATGTGACAATAAACAATCATTATGTGAAAATGGAGACAAGCAGGGATCTGATCATGCATCCTTACAACTGGCATAAAAATGCTTCCACTATGAGTAGACAAAAATGAATGCACCGATGATCAGAATCCCCAAACTGCATTCACTGAAAATACCTTGACCAAACACACTTTTTAAAGTTTTTTTTTGCAGGGGTGCAAGAACCCCTGCACCCCTTGATGTGGGGAACTAAGGTATACTAAATCCATGGTCACATAAGCTTGAAGAAGTGGTAAATCCCCCAAAAATGGAATCATTTCTGGCACAAATCATGGACAGTGCTTTGCTGTGGAGGAACTCCAATCACTGGAGAGTTAAAGCTATGGCATTTGAAGCTCGAGTACCCAAGCTTCATCCACCAGTAGGTCACCCATAAAGCCTTTTAGATTTTCTGTTAACTGAGAAATAAAATGATTAATTTAGTGGGAAAAATAATAATAATAAAACAAAGCTACTAAGCATACAACTTTTAGAAACCTTGAAATATATTAACCCCTTTAAAGAATCTTGATAAATGTAATTTCTCTTACAGCAGTAGAATTACAACCTTTGAAAGTTTAGGTCATTGTGCATGATATTTCCACTGGTCTTTGGTGTATGTACATCATTAAAGTATGTAAAACATTACTGTAATTGGTAAGCTCCTAAGGAACTTTCTTAATATGAAATTGTTACAAGATGGAAAATATTTGTCTTTTTATGTAGAAAAATCATCCCTGATCAGCATTAGTAAGAAATTGAGGGCCCTCATCAAGTCAACTAAAGCTAATTTTGAAAAGAAAGTTGCCAAGGATGCCAAGGATAACCATAAGGCCTTCTATGGCTATGTCAAAAACCTAAATGGCAACGCTCAGGTCTGTTCTGAGCTAGTACAAAATGGAACAAAATACACTGACCCTTCTGACATTGCCAACATCTTGGCTGACAGGTTGAGTCCAAATCCCCCCTCGTCACCACCTGCAGGGCCTATTACCATTCTAGGGGATTGTGTAAGTCCAATTATTACTGATACGTTGGTTAACAAGGCTCTATCTAAAGCTAAAAACACTGCCTCCATGGGACCAGATGGTGTCCCAGGCTGTGTCATACGCGAGCTCCAAAAGGAATTAACCCCACATCTTAATACCCTGTTCAGTCTCAGCCTCTCCACAGGATATGCGCCCTGCTACACAAGGGTGGGGCCACAACTGACCCTGGGAACTACCGACCAATAAGCCTGACCAGTCTGATCTGTAAGGCTATGGAGCAAATCATTATGGAACTCATAAATGGAGAGATTGGGAACCTCCAGTTGCTGGACCCCACACAGTTCGGCTTCGTCAAGGGCAGATCATGCCTCCTGAACCTGGTGGATTTCTTTGAGACAGTTACTCAGGCTATAGATAAGGGAAAGGAGGTACACACAGCTTACCTTGACCTTGCTAAAGCATTTGACACTATTCCCCATTCAGGTATTATTGATAAGCTCACCAGCCTGGGCATAAACCCTTATGTCACAAGATGGATCGCAAACTGGCTCTCAGACAGATCCCATAAAGTAAGAGTAGTGGGATCTATGTCCGAATCCAGACCAGTAATGAGTGGTGTGCCTCAGGGCTCTGTCCTGGGGCCCCTCCTGTTTGGCATATACTTCTCAGAAGTACAGGCAAGCACGGAAGGGCTGTGGCTGACTAAGTTTGCGGACGACTGCAAACTGGGTGCTATAATAGAGTCTCTGGCTGACATGGAGATCCTCCAGAAGGGCCTAAATGAGACTGATGCATGGTGTCAAAGCCATGGTCTCAAGCTAAATGCAAAAAAGTGCATAGTAATCCCCTTTGGAAAAAACTGAGTACCCGCATACTACAACATAGGAGGTAATCCCCTGAAATCTGAAGAAAAAATAAGGGATCTAGGGACCCAAGTAGATAGTCATCTTTCCTTTGATAACCGTGTTGCCAAAGTGGTTAGAAAATCCTTCTATGTGACCCATCTGATCACGAAAGGGTTCGCATCAAGATCTAAGGATGTAATGGTGCCCCTCTACTCTTCCCTCATCAGACCCA
This sequence comes from Protopterus annectens, assembly GCF_019279795.1. Taxonomy (NCBI): domain Eukaryota; kingdom Metazoa; phylum Chordata; order Ceratodontiformes; family Protopteridae; genus Protopterus; species Protopterus annectens. The sequence continues at coordinate 529,305,707 of NC_056737.1, read as the reverse complement.
TTATTGAGTACAATGCACCAATTGGAATGTACCTGGCTAGACATCTCCAGCAGCTGGAGAGACAACAAAGGTACCTAACCAAGAGGATTACTGGCCTCAAACAGTTGCCCTATGCAGCACGATTGAAAAAGCTAAGACTGTTCACTGTTGCATACCACTTTCTCAGAGGCGATCTCTGTCTAACGTACAGAGCCATGTCCAACCCAGAATTGTTGAACATGCTCCATCTTAGCAAAAACAAATCTACTCAAGCTACATGCTCTAGGGATATAAACCTCAACACAACAATGAATAGAACATGAAAAACTTCAAAAAAGTCGCACCTAGAAACAAACCGACATGACAGATGTCCGGAATACTATTTCAATTTATCAGTATTATTATTTTTACATTATAGACTTTTGCATATTTAGCGCTTCTTAAAATATGTGGAAAAATTCTGGACTCCTGTCATTATATATAATTTATAAGTTAGTTAAACCAGAGGCTTATTATTATATATTCAAAACAGTGATCGATGTAAATAATTCATCTTTAGTTTTGAAATCAATGAATTCATGAAATAGTAATACATTCATTATTTATTTCCATTGGCATGGTTATTTATACATCTCACCTGTCATGATACTCGAATAGTATTCCAGACATCTGTCATTTTAGACGGAATACATTAACAGTTCGGAATACTGCTACACTGATATAAAAGCATCGGTGTTCAAGTTTTCATAAAACAAATATATATTTTTTCATATATATGTTGGTTTGAATATCGAACATGTGGTATTTAAGTATAAATAAGGTTGCCACCCCATCGTTGTTCTTTATTATGAGATGCTTAAAGTTTCTTAATGGTGTACATGGTAAAAACTTATTTATGTTTAACAATTTTTAATAATGGTATCTATTATTAGAGTTATTCCAGTTTTTATGATGTATTTTATTAATGTATTTTATCAATGTATTTTTTGAAATGTAATGTAGGCGAATATAACTTTAAATTTCATCATGATTTGGTGCGTAGTTTGGCACCAAAATTTCAATCAAATTTATATAAGGGCTACTTGCAATGAACTGTTTTTTTTTCTGAAGAAGTTTTACTATAGAGTAAGACGAAAAACGTTTGTAAAAAAGTGTGTTTAAAGTTATTAAAGCGGTTTGTTTCTAGGTGCGACTTTTTTCATCAGTTTGTTCGTGTTTGAAGTGATTTTTAATGAATAGAACATGCTGGAGGGATAGATTCCCTTCGCAGAGACTTCTCTTACTATGGAACAGGGTCCCGATCTACATAAGACAGAGCCCCTCACTATCACTCTTCAAGAGGAACCTTGATGAGTAGATGGGTAACAGAAAGTTCACACCGGAGATCACACCAACAGCACTACTAGATAGGGGCCAAGGGTACTAGCTGCTAGTACAAGGGTCTAGGGAACTACTAAAGGGGCGGTGAATACTGCACAACGTGGTTGGGCTAATATATGCCTTCGGGCAGATAGCCCAGTACCAACCTATGAACCTATGAACCTATATGTTACAGTGCCAGTTTGCATTACTATAAAGTACAGCTTTTGTAATGAAATCTACAGTTCCTCAGCACTTAGTTTGGATGATTAAAACTGTAGTTTCAGCATCAGATGGGACAGATAACTATGGATTGTTTAAATACTTAAGTTGAGGTGGTAATGTTACTAATTTAACAATTTATACATTTGTTATCTTGTTAGGTTGTTGAGACGCATCACCACTTTCTTCTCATTAACTGTATAGTGAAACCAACAAAGCTTTGGATGTATAAGACATTAATTTCCCTATCAGTGTATCTGGGAAAACATCATCAGTGATCCCAGGCTGTTCACCAGAAAACTACATATTAAACTCCACTTCCACAACAACAAGGTGGATGAACTCAAGTTGTCTACCACCACAAAGACCGTTTTCTGTAAAAAACTCAACAACTTTTACCCACCCTCCTAACCCAGTTATTACAGTTATTACAGCCTTTCAGGATAAATGCAAAGGTGACATCATAAAGCTTCTCAATAGGCCACCCAAGAAGAGAATCGACAATATCAGCAAAGAGGAGCTCGAGGCCCTCAAAGCCTTAAATAACAACAACACACGCAGAGTAATGAAGGTGGACAAAGGAGGGGGGATTCTAGTTATGGACACCTCATCCTACAACAAGAAAATGCAAGACCTTCTGCTAGACAACACATTCTACATAGCTGCAGATTTGAACCAGCCAAATCTGCCTATGAAGACATTGTCATGGAATTAAGCAACCTGCACGAAGAGGGACTCAAAAGTGAAAAGCAAGGATACCCATCCAAAGCTACCTTCAGTTTTCAGGATCCCCAAACCTCACAAGAACTTTCTGGACCCACTGTACAGACCAGTTGTGGCAAGCAGTGGTTCTATCACTAAACCTGTCTCCATCTGCCTTGGTTACAATATCAAACCTCTGCCTGAAAATAATTGTTCATTTATTCTGGATTCAATGGACTTCTTGCAGAAAATCAAAGACATTCCCAAAAGTAATGAATCCATCCTTGTAACTATTGTAGAGACCCTCTACATGGTCCTACCCCACCAATATTTTATTGGTGCAGTCATTGAGGTATGCAACAGGAATTATGCTGCACTACCAGGAGAAACAGAGGTACTAGGATGCCTACTTTCCATCCTGCTGGGTAACAACTATTTTAGATTCAATAACACCATTTACAAGCAGACTATGAGCATCACAATGGAAGCAGCTATGGCTCCAAGTTTGACCAATACCACCCTTGGCAAATGGGAAGCTGATTTTTTCCTACAACTCCCCCTTTTACAGCATATGGGGTGCTATTTCAGGTTTATCGATGATATGTTTGTCTGGAATGGAAACCAAAACCTTCTCAATGATTTTTTGAAGCACAAAAGTGAGTCCACAGACTTTCTACACTTCACTACAAAACAAATCCCAGACAAAGTGAAGACCCCAAACTGCAAGAGACTCATCAGTAACCTTTATTGTAAGCCCACCAAAGTCAATATGATATTCCATTTTTAGAGCATGCACCCGTACAGGCTGAAAAGAAATGAGGTCAAGTCACAAGGATTCATAATCACCTCTGTGTCTAAAGAGCTTGACAACTTTAACAGAAATGTTCACCACCTAGAAAAAGACTTTATGGTCAGAGGGTACATCAACAATACCCATTACTGAACAGAAAAACAAAGGCTCCTTAAGGGCTCTCTCAGTAATAAGAGACCTCTGCAGATGCAACACCTGTCCCCACAACAAAAAAATGGGAACTCAGAATGACTATCAACTACTCCCTAGGTAAGCAAGACATCATAAAGCTCATTATTGACAATTGGGCAATCATTATAGACAATAAAAGCTTTGGCCACATTTTCCAACCAAAACCGAGCTTTACCCTGAAGAGTGGAAAGAGTAAATATAATTACCTCAAGAGATCTAGACCCAAAAAGACCTCATGTGGAGGGACTTTTCCTTGCAGTGACCCTCTCTTCACCTAACTGCTGTTACATGAGCTGCAAGGGGTTGGGGTTCCTCTGTCCAAATAACTGTAAGTTTTATCACTCTTTTATTACAGGAAACTGTAGCACTGAGGGGTAGTGTATAGAGCACAATGTCTAAAATGCCAGACATTTTACATTGGTAAGGCTATTAATAAACTTAAAACTAGGATAGCTAAACACTGTAATGTTTTATGGTACCTTAACCTCACTAATCCTTTGGCAATACATGCCTGTAACCAAATGGGTCACAATAAGTTTGAGTTACAAGTCTTAGACCAAGTTCTGGATATTCCACTCAATGAAAGCAATAATGACCTCTTAGAAAAGAAAGAGCTCAGTTGGCAGATCAAGATAATGGCCATGAAAGGCCCCGGACTAAACATCATGGAATCTGTGGTTCCTGTCTTGAACCTCAGAAAGCTTGACCACAATAAATATCATTGACTTCAATCATGGTTCCTATCTGAGGGGTGCATTTCAAGGGACTTTCTGGCATGACTAGATTATTTTTTATTTTTGTGCGTGTGTTTGTTTGTTTAGTGTTATTTATGATATTTCTATTGTGAATGTGAATAGACTGTCATTTTTTTGGAACCAAATTATTGCTGACAATGGTAATGTTATGGGCATCTAACTATTTATCTGTATTCTTGGCTATAATTTCTGCTCCCATACCCTCTCTATTCTTCATGCACTATCACTCACCAAACCAGACAACTATGACTTGTGATTCCTTCACTTGCATTTCTCTCATTAGTTCCCCCCATGACTGGTTGACCATGCACTCAGGATAATTTGTTCCAAAGCTTCACCACATTAGACAACCTTCCACTCCTCTGGCAAATTAAGGTCTGCATAGATTTTAGATGACAAACAGTATACCAAGAGCTGGTAGTTCTCGGCTAGTCTATAAACTAACTTGGGTTCCCTGACATGACAAAAAACTGGCTTTCAATCACCATTGTCTTATCCTTGGACCATGATGGCCAGTGTCCACTGTTTTCTTTACTTCTACAGCTGCTCTCTTTACTTCCACAAAAATATTTTTAAAAATAATAAAAAAGGGGGGGGGGGTCTAGAGGTTTATTTTTTTCTCTGTATTTCTTTCCCAGCTTTTGTCCCTTAATTTCCTCTAACTCATTTCCAGTTCCATAACTCAGCACTAGCCATATGGAGGATTCACTCTTATCTAAATAGGTTGCCATGTCAGCTTATTATGCCCAATCCTTTCTAGAAATGCAACCCTGCTTTGTGGTCTGACGTGTTTTTTTTTGGTTACCACTTTAAAGAAAAAGGATTTCACAAATTGATCAGGCCATCTTGATTTCATTGTTAACTTATTTATTTAAGAGTTTGATTTAGAAATTATTGTTCTCAGTTGTCTCAAATTGGTTGAAAGTTAATACACAAGTCTCATGAAGGTTTTTTTTGCGAAAGTGACACACATCTTATTGATACTCATAGGTAGTTATTTATTATTGATTTTTACTCAGGGTAGATTTTTCTAAGCCAGAGAATTTATTCTAATATGGATGAATGAAAAAATAATCTGATTTGTTGTTCTAGTTTTAATCCCACCCATATCCATTCCAAGGCAGGTCCACTATTACAGCATGGGCAAATCCACTGACCCGCCTATTTGCTATTGATTGGCTCTCTGCCTTGAACACACCTTCTTCTGGTAACTATTTTCCTCAGTTTACTAAGTAGAGTGCAATTGCTTTACCAATAAATAAAAGGACTTTAAATGAAATTGTGTACTCAGGTTTTCTTTCTATCAAGACTGGGCTTTAAGATACTTCATTTTAACCTTAAGATTTTGGAGTTCTGCAGCTTTCCTACTGAGTCGAGCCTGGTCATCACCTGAGATGAGATTTGTTCTGCCCAGTGTAAGCTACACTGGACACTGTATGGTTTAACTCCTAACTGGTTTACCTTCTTAGCTAAAACATATTGTGGCTCTGTGCCCTGACACCAAATATTTGTCTGTTCTGACTACTGGCTGGGCATGGCTCCACATTAGGAGCCCAAGCATCTCTCACCACCTGAGCGACATGATAAGTGAGTAATTTCATATTTTTATCAGTGTATCTGCAGAAACGTGAGACATTGAAGTGGTACAAATGTGTGCATTACTGGTATGCATGTATTAAATAAAATATGGATATAATTGTATTATATAGGCATAATCAATAATATTTTGTTTTACTTTATGTTTTGCTTATATGAAGTTGAAAAAGCATATACATGTGTATATCTATATCTACCTGTGTGTGTATATATATATATATATATATATATATATATATATATATATATATATATATATATGGGTCCACTACAGAATTTCAAAATTCCACAATCCCAACGTTTTAAATACTGACACTCAAAACCTCGAGATTGTAGAATCTCAAAACCTGTAAATGGAGATCGCCATACAGTGTGGAACGGGAACATTACCATTCTCTTCACTGTAGTGCAATCTTGGCATTAGTATATTTAAGTTGCAGGGGGTGTGGGGGGTGCAAGCAGGCTTGCCCCCCCCCGCTGCAAAAATGTATTTTTTTATGTATTCTTGTTTATTTATTTATTTTTTTGAGATTCCACAATCTCGAGGTTTTGAGCATCGGTATTTAAAACGTCGGGATTGTAGAATTTCAAAATTATATAGTGGACCCGTATATATATATATATATATATATATATATATATATATATATATATATATATATATATATATATATATATAGATATTTTGAAATTTCACATTGCAGCTAATCAGAAACCCAAATAACCATGTAGGCAGCATACAGAGTTTTGATAATGTTCCTTATGCAAAAAGTTAGGCCTTTTATAAAAATGTTTGAAGAGTAGATAGAGCCTTAAAATTTCCTAGCCTATAATATGCTTTTTGATGTTAGATGGTCTGCAGTAATGCTAAAGGATCTTGTTTGCAGCTAATTAGTGAAGCAATGAAACAATAGTTGCTATTTTCCAGAATTCAGGATAGGTTCATATGGTTAAGGATCATTTAATAAGGTGAAGAACTGATTTCAAACATGGGCTTAAGCCAAATGATGTTGGTTGACCATAGCAAAACATTTCTTTCAACCATTTAATACCATTGATATACATATTTTAGCATAGCATTAAATCTGCAATCTTTGTTAACGATTAGGTTCAGCATAGCATACCATGTTTAAATACTGCCCAAAGTAATCTGCAAATTCATTTTCTATCTTAGTACTAGAGTTCAAGGCATTTTTTCCATTGCTATTGTGGACGATACTAAGATTTTTTTTCTTCTTGAAAACAAATTATTAATCTCTTATTAATCTCTTTTCAGAAATTCCTGACATTTTCCTTAGGATTAGTTTGCCTTTGTTTCATGCAATTTGCTTTAGCTCACTTATTGAACCTTTATCACACACTTCTAATACAGTAGTATGTAAAACAAGCATCTGTGGGTAATGCAGGAGTAATATATGAGTTACTACTCTTATACCAGAGTTTCTGTATCTTACAAATGCATATGTAAGACATGTTAGAGAGATTCTTTTATGTTTGCCTCCTGGATTTCTATAGTTCCACCCTCAGTAAAAGCCACTTTTTGTTTTAGGTTAGTCTGAACTGTTTATTCACCAGATAATAACATCCTAAGTGGTTAGCTGGTGAACCACTTACATAGTCTCATCAAAGCTGCTGTTTATATTCAATTTTCAATTACATGTTGCGGTTTTATTTTGGAAAGGCAGTTTTGAAATTGTAAGGTAGAGTGATTTATTCTAATTGGTGTGTTAATGCATCCATTTGATGAAAAATACATATAACGGGCAGAAGCATTTTTAATGCTTTTACATTTTGATGATTCACTGAGCTGGACTATTTTTGCTTAATTGCAGATCTAGCTATACATATATTCTGCTTCCGAACTATTTTCTCCCTTTAATCATCTGTTACTAAAACATTTAACTCTATGACGTATTTTAGCATAATATGGTTGGTCATTCTACTAAAGACAAAAGACAGGGACAGGATATATCTTGTGATGCACTGCACTTCCTGACTAAGTTAATCAAAAATAAACATATATGTGTGTACAAAATGAAAGGCCTGAATTAGAAAGATAATAGCAATGATATCTGCAGGCTCCAATCACACTCCCTTGTGTTTTACATATATATATCTATATATATATATATATATATATCTATATATATAGGTATTACTACAAATATCAGAAAATAAAAACCGTGATTGCCCAATTGGTTATAGCTAGTAAGAATAGAGATTATTTTAAAATGTTTTTCATGCAGTCAACAAACTGGGTGAATGACTAATTCTTTAATTGATTAGTTTGGCTTTCAAACTGATTTAAATTTTTTTTTTTAGAGGGAAAACTAATTTTAATGTAATAGTCACCTATTACTCCATATTTTAATTTGTACTGAGAGGAGAGTAAATGATGATTTTATGACAGCTGTTTATTGTACAGGAGTAACAGCTAAGAGCGAAACATGTTAGAGAAACTTATTCATTCCATTTTGATTATCAAGAGCAGAGAAATATTGAGATTATCATGCCCCAAAAGATATATTATATTAACTTGCCTAACCCTAGAAAATAGTGGAAACTTGTTCTCAAAGGGAAATTGATATTTGCAAACATGTTTTTCAGTCTTGCATAATGTGCATACACCAAAATCATAAGGATTGCATAACCAAAGAGAAGAGGAGAAGACCAGTGCTACCTCTGTTAGGTAATGTTGCACAAAGGGATCAGATCCAACACTCAAGGTCTCTAAGTTGTGGTGAACCTCAAGGGAATGGCAGGGCTCCTCAAGCAAAGTCAGTAAGAGGACAATTTTTCCTGGTGAGGGCAAAGTTCATGTTAAATGGGATTTATGCAGGTTTGGAGGTAATGTACCAAGACAAGCAGTGATTAATTGCAGAGCATGGAGACATGATACATTTTTATGGGACATTGACTGAATGTATACAAGAGTAAATATAACAAGATTTACATAGAGATTAAAAAAAAACATGGCACCTGTGTAGTAAAGGGATATATTTCAAGTGGCTTATATTCTATGATCATTCATTATAGAAAGGAGAACTGGACTGAAAAAAAAAAAGCAATGTTTTTGAGATGAATTAAGATAATGAATATGGTGACAGTAAAGATATTTAACAAAGCAGACAAAGAAGTCTTTCTTTTTAAAGTAAAATTATAAAATTTAATAAAGGGATTGTGTAAATATTCCAAAAAGACTCCCCAGAAGGATATTATAAGAATGGTGACTATGTTAGGAAGATGTAAAGTTGTAATGGAAATGAAAAACGTATTTGTTTTTTTTTTGCATGATTAATGAAATTGCTAACTTCATGTTTCGGGGAGACATTACAATGCATAAGTTAGGTAAGGTTATAAAGGAAGGAAGTGAAAGTGTTCCTGGGTAAGAAAGGAGTGATTATGAGCTTTATGAAAAAAAAAATGGGAAACAATGGTGATATTTTATTGTTCCATGCTACAGTAGACCCTTAAATATATCATACAGTGCCCCATCCACAAGTATACCAATCCTGTATAATGTACTTCTTTAGGCAAATTCCCAGTCTTAATCACAGAGGTAGAAATTTACACTTCAGCAGCAAACCTGGGAAAAAAATACTGCATTCTTTACTCTGAATGGTGATATAACAGGTGGTGAATGTTCAATATGTTTAAGGACATCATAGTATTGCTATTCAGATTCTGTTAGCAGTACACAAAGATTTGTACTACATCTGACTTTGGAGAAGAGAAATGTAGTTATAATGTAGATAAATCCTTAAAATGTGATTATCTTGCATCAGTCTCTTAAGACATGTCTTCTTCTAATACTAATATGGCTCCCACACCATCAGTAACCTTATTTCCAAAAGGACACTCCTCACACAGTTTACAGTAATGCCTGTGAGTTTGTCAATGTATCCTGTCATGTTATCAGGATCACAGCATATCAGCTGTTTATGATTGCAGTGGACAGGTGCAGATTGGTATGAATATACTTGCAGAATGCTGACATTTAACTATTCCTTTGAACACAGAAATGAGACTTATGAATCTGCATTAAGGCTGCTGGCACACATGGACCAGATCCTCAAGTATGTTTCTGGTACTCCGCAGCTCCTTCTGGTAAAGATTTCCCAAGAGTCTACACTCTTGTCATGAAAATCTCTATCCAGAAGAAGCAAACATCTCTAAGATTATGGTCTCCAAACCCTACTTTTAATGACAGCCTTTCAGTGTTTGTACATTATGTGAGCTTTTTTTATTACCACATGACAATGATTACACATGCACCTATTCAGTTGTTATCATAATGTGTAGAATATACAACACATCAAAACAGAATTTTTGTCCTCTGAAAAGCCACTATTTTGCAACATTGATATCCAGATTTGGGGCGCACACACACACACACACACACACACACACACACACACACACACACACACACACACACACACACACACACACACACACACACACACATATGCGCACTCGCAAAAATAAATAAAAGAAAAAAACTAATCACCGTTTGCTGCCATTTAATTAGAAGCTATTGGAACATACTTCTTTTGGATGTTTCTAGGTATCAGTTGCACTGGTGATGAGTACAAAAGATGGTGTAATTCATATCCCTTTTAGTGTTATGTTTTCCAACAGCCCAAAAACTTGTATTTATGGGATTCAGCATAATTTGACTGCAGAGGGTATGATGGTAGTTTTAAATTAAGATTTATGCACTTCAGCCAAACTTTAGCTATATTAATGTGCAACTATTAGTTGCTGGAATTTATGATGAAGGTACAGAGATATGGCAATTATGTTAAAAGTTTTTTAAATGAATAAGGTTGCTACCAACTTACAGTGAACTTCTGAGTTCTTAGAAGGTATACTTACTTACTTACATAGAAGTCTGACCAGCTGTGCTGTGGTGTGATACCTGCTCTGCATGTGTTGAGAAAAAAATCATCAAATGTTCAGTTCCTTATTTTGAAATACTGGATTAATGAAGCAAATAAATCATTATGGTTGTTGACGTAATGTGTTACAGGTTCTGTATTAATTGTATGCATATCAGGGAGAAACCTCTGTTTTATATTTCACTGAGTAAATAACATATGAGTTTAACAAAGGAAATTTGACCTAATTCTAGTTATTAAATGTTTGAGTTTCTACAAATGAACTCACCTTGCTCTGAGTTTGTTAGACAGTACAGCACTGCTGTGAACTTAAATAAATCATTAATAGGTATGTAGCTTATGTTTGAAACAGATAGTGGCCAAGGAAGCCTAAACTACTTAACATAATCATCTGAATTTCTTAAATAAGAGCAGCATTCTTCCAGGTTGCGAAGTACAAGGCACGGGCTGTTTTTCATAGTATTAGAAGAAACACTTGGAATTTCTGCTGTGGAAAACATATCTCTTTTTGTGCTAATGTTGCTAGGTCCCAGGTAATTTCCTGTTTTTAACTTGTACACACAACTTCCAGGGCTTCTGGAGCTGTAAAAGGCAACTAATATCATGGACTTTGAACTGTTAGCATGTGAGGTATAGATCCCTAACAAAAGTGGTTAACCTCTCCTTAGAGCACACCTTAATATAAATGGGTTATCACTATAGATGACATATACATATCTATGTTTGAAATATATTGATTCTGTGAATGCTATGCTTTTTATATAAGGCACTGGATTTTGACATATCTCAATGGTTCATAGATTAGTACTAAACTGACTGCCCTTGCGAGCCATTTTAAGCCTAGCCAATTATCCCTTGTGAGACTCAAACACTGCACCTTGTACTTGCAAGGCAGACACCTTAACCATTAGGCCACCCTCCCAACCCCAAATGAACTGCCTCTCCAAGGCTCGAACCCAGGACCCCGCACTCCATACACAAAGTGGTTTACCATTAAGCTTTTTGAATCTTGACACCCTCCCTCATACTGTATAGCCTTATACCATCTCAATGCTAGGTGTTTCTTATACTTATTCTGGCGTGATTAATTGCCTGGAATCTGTACTGAAGCTAAACAAAGCGGATGTGTTTTCTTGTTATTTTGGAAAATACCTAGGTCATTTTGTAAAAGTAGCAGTTGTACTGGTGCATAATGTTTGTACCAGATAGAGTAAATCTATATTTGCCTATGAATGTTGCATTAATCGTATTCCATATTTGCATGTGTTAAAACATGCTGCTAGAATATTGCATTATCTCAGTCATGGCTTCTTTCAGCTGTTTTGCAAACTTTATTTTATCTGTCTATCTGTTTATTTATTGTTGTCATTTATTTGTTAATCAGGTAAAACACTGATCTACATGGACCTTTTCAGACTCGGCCCAGGAAGACAGTATGGTTATATTACTTGCACAGAAGTCATACAATAATCAAATGGGCTGGTGCATCAAACTGTGTACTACAGGAAGCAGCTCTTTTTAACAGCTCATAGCTTTATCCTCTTAGCTAACTGCCAGATGACAGACGGTGATGACGTTTTTTGTGACTCCAGTGATTCGCATAGTTACAATGTGTATTTCGAATTGAGAGAACATATTTTATGGGTATGTACAGTGTGCACAAAACTTTCAACTAGTATGAAAAGCAGTAATGATTGGATTTGCCCTCCATAAAAAGAGGCATTAGTTCCATTCCATGGTTGTAAGAATCAGTTGATTGAGGAGCTCTCTGAGAGGGATACTTTTTCAGCATACCTTTTATGAATTACTTATATTATTTTTCAGTAAGAATAATTGTCCAGCAAGAACATGCTGCAGTTTGCTAAACACTGTGCTGCTTTTAAAGCAAGCAGAGAGAAACAGAATTGCTGTAACCCATGGTGATAAGTAATGCTAAGAGCATTACAAGTTGATTATGCAGATATAATTATATTTGCTTGTGCTAGGCAACCTTCCATACGTATTAACATGAATGACCGTTTCGGGCAGGAAGCTAAATCATTAGATATAACAGTGATTACTGTTTTGCACTTACATGATATGCTGGAAGCAGACCCACATATGCCAAATCACACACTATTTTATTTGCCTCTGACTGTTCAAGGAAAAACTTTTCAGCAGCAGATTGCCGATACCTGTTTACAAGATGATTTCATGTCAGCTGTACTGAATTAGATTACGTTCAGGTGAGCATAGTGAGAGCTTGATATGAATGCTATCTAATAATAATAATAATATGGCACAGGTAATTTAACTCATCTTGCTGATAACAGAAGAAAGCCTAGCTGCTACATTGTTAAGAGCAGAACTCCTGTTATAAAGGGAATAGCATCTTATGTGTGATGCACAGAAGACTACTGCTGGACCTGTTTACATACCTGGATTGATTAACAAGTTTAAATAATGATAATAATTAAGTTTTATTACAAAAGAAATGCACCAGATTCATACGATCAACATACATCTCGAGAAATTTCCTAAATTGTTTGTACAGCGTTTCATGTAGACAGATACATTTACATACATCTGAAATAATATCACAAATACAGGAAAGGTGACATTACTCAAACTTTTGATTTTTCTAGCTCAGATTTTGGAGACTAAAGTCTGAAGACTGCTGTGCAAGCATATCAAAATCTGCTACCTACATTTTTCCCAAACCATGTCAAACATTTCATAACTAAAGTCAGCCTGTTTACTGTCTATTACCTACATTTTTCCCAAACCATGTCAAACATTTCATAGTTAATGCCAGCCTGCTTACTAGTCATGCTTTTTTTATTAAGGGACACTTTGTACCTCCAGGTAAAAGGAATTTAGCTGAAAAAAGCAGGGAGCAATGGTCACTATTACTACTAATTAATTTCCCTTGATAGTGAGGATGACAAGAATTAAGATAAGGAAAGAAGAGAAACCTTTAGTTTGTTATTGTCCCTTCCGCATTCCTGGATAGCGAAGAGTAATGCCTGATCTTATATATGTTAATTAAAACATAAATAATTCAAATTCAAACCATTGAAATAATCAGTGCATATACTCTACAGCCCTATATAAGTTGGTCAAAATGGAATAAATATAGTCTTCTAGGAACAGGTTCCTTCCATACCTGAGCTTTTAGAAATGAAATTCTTAACAACAGAATTTAAGTAATGACAATTTACCAGTATCACCATTTCCAGGTCTGCAGAATGGTCCATCATTAAAGTAAACACACAGGCTATAGGCTACCTCTACCCAGACACAGAGGCAAAAGTCAAAACAGAATATATGTACAAGTAATGTCTTTTATCTGTTTATAATCAGAAGAAATTACAATAAAATATAAAATGTACGTGAGACACTACTGATGCTGGCATATTCAACAAGAGTACCTAACCTTAGTTACACATATGTGTTTTGGTCTTATAAAATCAGACTTAACTTTCAAAGGCACTTCAGAACTATGCAGGGACAGCTCATGGGAAAAGTCTTCTAAGCTGCAGCCCTTCTATTTTATTTGTGAACGCTGTTTACTAAATTTCTTCAAGTTAGTTTCCTTCCTTTTTCTCAGGATTTGAAACTCTAGAAATGGTATATTGTGTATGAGCAAAGCAATGAAGTTTGGAAAAAGGAAAAAAAAACATCTGGCTGTATTTTAAAATAGGACAGACTTCAGACATGCACACCTACACGAAACAAGACAATGATGCCTTGTGACAGCTCCTCTGATGATTTTGGGGAGGTAGAAATGGAGCTGTTCTGCACTGTAGAAGTAAGCAATGCAGCCATTTCTTGCAATGACTAGCCACTTTGTGTGACTGGGCTGTCTGGCACAGGCTACAAAAAGTAATAGGAAAACTGTGTCCCTTGCAGACAAAGAGGAGACACAGAGGAGGAGAAGATGAGCATAATTTGTGATTCACATATGTGAGAATTAAATTTAAAATAATGTCTGATTAATTAGTTTTTATTTTATTTAAGTATTTAATTTTAGCTTTGACCATGGCAGGGCTACCCACCCAGTGGTCTAACTATTGGCTCTAGAAAAGTGACACCCCAATCTCATGTGCAAAAAATTGGGAAAAAGGGGTTGAGGATGGATGGATAGCTGAATGGATGGATGGATGGATGGATGGATGGATGGATGGATGGATGGATGGATTTAGTTATAGTTTTGAACTCTGTCAATTAATCTCTGGGGTTGGGTATGTATTCCCATTTTTAACCATTGCTGAATATTGATCATAGTATTTCATTTTATTAAATCCCAGCTTTTCAGCAGTGATCACCGAATAAGATAGCAGTCTGTATATTTGCTGTTAACAGGGATTGTGTTTCTGATCTCTACTTTGCCTATAGTTGTCCTCACAAGAAGATACTGTTTATTTATCTTGGGATCACAGATTGAACATCAAAAGTATCATTTGTATTACTTTAAGTACATACCTGCTTCATCATGCAGTGGCAATAATAGTGACGTTGTATACCTACAAAAGTTTTAAGCAATGAAATATTTCTGCTGGAGTTATGTGGTCTCATTGCATGAATAGCATTGAGGTTATGCCTGTTGACTCTCCTATCTAATTTTCTGAGCATTTACTTGAATGAGATCACATTACTTTATGCATGGCATAATATGCAACATCCAATTTGCAGACAGAGAGGTGAAAAAGTGATTGTGTAAAAAATTTGTACAGCGTATGGGTAAGAATCAATCTTTCAGTGCTATGTTGCTTCTGTTTCTAGTTTGTATAGTTAGTATGTGCTCTGCTGGTATTCATGTCATTTTTCTGCATGAAATGTTGATTTTGTAACTCTCTATACAAACAATTTATAAAAAAAATGTGAAATATTTTTGCTCCATCTTCATTTAGTTTTTCTGTGAGTGTTCTCTGACCTTTGTCAACATGCGAGTGATTCTGGTATCACTGGAAATAGCATGTTTGAAATCGGAAGGGATTTCAGTGATGTAGATTACAGTGGCAGTAATGATTTTAATGCTCATTATGTATCTAGGCAAGTAATTACTTTTAATGCTTATATGGATGATCCCTCTCAGTTATCATTAGAAAATTCTGAAGTGGGTGCTGTTGAAGTAACTGTTGATATGTGGGCTCCACTGTGTGCGATGAGATGGACAGCACAAAGGTATGTGATGAGTTGGATAGCATAAATTCTATGCTCTGTTCAATACAGAAATTATTTCAGGAGTGGAAATATTTCATTAAGAAGAAATTATTTAAATATGTGGTTACAAAACACATTATATGGATTTTTTTCTGGCACTTATACTTGAATGCACTATTTCAACAAAAATTGTCAGAAAATAGGTTTTCTAGGATTATTTGATTCTGAGGCTTCCATTTTTGGCCTGATTTGATTAAATGGAAGCATATATCAGGATGTTTAATTTTTTAAAGCTCAGAATTGAATATTGGGCTGATATATATATATATATATATATATATATATATATATATATATATATATATCTATGGGTCTACTTGAAAACACCAACACATAAAATACCGACGAGAACACTGAGACCGGAAGAGTGACAACTGAGATGACTGACAGTGTAAAAGCCTGACACTGAGAACACTGGTAAGTGTGCGATAGTGACAGACTTTAGGGGTGGGGCGGGTTAAGTGAGTTAGGGTTAGGGCGCGGGTTAGGTGAGTGTGTGATAGTGATGGACCTTAGGGTTAGAGTTTGGGTTAAGGTTAGTGCATAGATAGTTGTGTATGTAAGGTTTAGTGTAGGTTTATAAGTTTTTTGTTGTGCTTGTGATGTATGTGTGTTTTTTGGAAAAGGTATTTGTTTTGTTTTGTTGATTGTCGGGATTGTGGTTTGTCGGGCATGTGAAGTTTTGTGCTTTTAAACTGTCGGTCATCTCAGTTGTCGATCTTCTGGTCTCGGTGTTCTCATCGTTGGTGTTTTGCATGTCGGTGTTTTAAAGCAGAGTCTACTTAAAAACACTGACACGCAAAACACCAATGACGAGAACACCGAGACCGGAAGATTGACAACTGAGATGACCAACAGTGGGTCTAAATATTTTAAATTTAAATTTTAAATATTTTGAACTATACACATGGATACTTCCAATTTCAATAAATTACTCTTTTCTAACTTAATACATATCCAAACTTTGTGGGGGACTACGTCCCTCACACCCCCCAATGTGGGGGATGGTGCCCCAAACACCCCTTACTATATATTCTAACACCAGGGTCGCATTACAGTGGGGAAAAGGCCATATATAACTTTCAGTGAAATGTGTTTTATTGAATTGAGTTTTCAGTGAATTGTGCTTTCAGTGATTTGTGCACAGTCATTTGAGTTTCAGTGAAATGTGCTTTCAGTGAATAGTCCTAGACCCACATATAGATATATATGTGTGTGTGTGTGTGTGTGTGTGTGTGTGTGTGTGTGTGTGTGTGTGTGTGTGTGCATACATGTACACACATATATATATATATATATATATATATGTGGAGTCAGGGTGTCACTTCAACAGTGACAATCATCTCAAGCCAAGGTTTACACCACTAGATGGCTAGCCCTGTCATGGTAGTTCATCAGTACCACTCATTCACACACATACTCGCTCCTAGGGTCAATTTAGAGTGTCCAGTCCACCTGTTGCATGTCTTTGGAGTGTGGGAGGAAAGCAGAGCACCCAGAGGAAACCCATGTGACTGCAGGGAGGATGTACAGACTCCGCCCAGAAAGTACCCCAGCCAAGAATTGAACAGTAGAACCTCAATGCTAACCGCTGCACCACCGTTGCCTCTATATATATATATGTATATATATACATATATATGTGTGTGTGTGTGTGTGTGTGTGTGTGTGTGTGTGTGTGTGTGTGTGTGTGTGTGTGTGTGTGTTTGTACATATATATATATATATATATATATATATATATATATATATATATATATCTATATCTATATGGATCCCTATCACATGGTCGACAAGCCATTTGATCAACTTTCATTTGTCGACAGTTCATTTGGTCGACAAGCAGTTTTATGTGGGGCTTTGCTCACCCCCCAATGTGGGGGGCTGTGCCCCCCACCCCCCTTAACAATATATATCAACTCCAGGGTCGCACAACATTGGGGAGGGGGGCAAATCTGCCTGTCGACCAAATGAATTGTCGACCAAATGAAAGTCGATCAAATGGCTTGTCAACCATCTCAGGTAGACACATATTTATATATATATATATATATATATATATATATATATATATATACACACCTTTGGATGCATAGTTTCTTGAAATGGAGCTTCCATCGATAACCTGTGTGGTGCCTGAATTTATGGAATGTTTGAATTTTGTATGGAATGATTATTTGTAGTGCTGAAGATGGATTGTAAGTTCAGTGGCAACAATTAGCCACTTTTTGCACATTCCTATAAAAGGTGCATATGTGCACTGAGTAATAACTATGCATGAAGTTTTTCTTAGCTAGTAATAAATGTATATATACATCTACACGTGCATATATGTGCACATTCAGATGAAGAAACATGCAGTTATGCTTGTGTATGTGATGCATTACATTTATGTGTGTGTGTGTTTGTGTGTGTGTATGTGTGTGTCTGTGTGTGTGTGTGTGTGTGTGTGTGTGTGTGTGTGTGTGTGTGTGTGTGTGTGTGTGTGTGTATTTTCCTCTTTGCAGTTGTGCAGGTATTTGGTAATATTTTCCAGTGGATATATGAAACTATGACTTCAGAATGCATATGCATTATTCATTTCAGGTGAATGTGTGGGAAATGTGGTTACATGGATGACATTCTATAGTGGATCTGCTGTGCTGAAATCCATAAGACAACTTATGGAAGTGAGGATGAGGATATTTGATGTATAACCGAACGTTCAGGCATGCTATTCATTCTATTCTATCTAACACAATCCAACTGTACTGCAGACTGCATAGAACGTACAATGGAGGCAATGCTCTACATCTGTTATATGATTAAGTGTTTTAATGTGGGTATTTACATTTTATTGGATGGGTTATAAATGCAGTATGAGGTAATTTTTGTCAGGTGGTCTTTACCAGAAAAGAGCCGACTGCTTAGGGTTGTTCTTAGGATACCTGCCATAAGCATATGGCTGCATCATCCTTGGAATGAATGATATCATCCTGTAACCTCCTCATGCCATATAATGTGCTATCGTTTTTCTTTCTTATCTTTTATATTTTGTAATGTGAAGTACCTAATTTATCTAATGTTTCCAAGCTGCTGACAGATATGTAATATTTAAGGCATGAAGCATCTCACATGCTAATTATAACTTGTGGAACTATTTCATTTTCACAGACACACATACACAGTGATAGTCACACAAATGAAGTTGCACATACAAAGTCACACACATGCACATAAGCACACATGTACAGAGGTACTTGACCAGACACACTCACATGCACACACACACACACACACACACAGTGACACTTACACAGATGTAGAGACTCAAAAAAGTTGTGCAAAATGAGAAGAGGTAGGCAATGCTTGACAAATTTATCCATCCATAGTCTTAATTATTTATTTGTTGGAGAATATTTAGATCTCTTACCCTAATATTAACTAGGGTGTTTCATTTATGGTGGTATAGGATTTTTTGGATACCTTATAGCCCTATAAACAAGATGTAGATTATGCCTAATTTAGAAATAAAGCCTCCAGTCTTTCTTGGTAGCTCAAGTCTTTTAATCCCACAATATTTGTAGTTACAAACCTCTGGGGTCTTTCCAACTACTTGATGTGCTTAGTATGGCACACCCCAAAGGAGGTATTGTACTCTATGATATGTCTAATAAGTGTGGAGTTCAAGGAAGTGATGACTTATTTTGAAATGGAAGAAATACCTGTTGCTATCAGGTGTGCAAAGTAAAAGGATTTCCTAACTACCATTGCAACATGTTGGTCAAACGTGAGGGAGATATCCATCTAAGTACCTAGATATTTCACTATCTTTTCATTTTGAAATAGTGTTTTATCTATATTATAAGCTGGAGGTAAGGGGTGTGAACTTTGTTAACCAAAGATCCCCATTTGATAACTGGAGATCTGAGAAGTAGATACCAAAGAGCAGAGATCCCATCACAGATGGCTGAGAAACTTTGCTAATAACATTCATGCCCACTGAGGATGCGCCATACTTTTACTGTGTGAGTCCTGTTAATAATCCAGTTAGTTATCGACATAATCATATACAGGTCCATCTGGAGTTCTTTCAGCTTGTTTATTACATTAAAACGTAGTAAGGTACGGTATTGAATACCTTGGCAAGGTCAAGGTATGCTGCATGAATAGTTTGCCCACAGTGTACAGCTTGGGTAACCCTCTGAAAGAAGTACAAAAATTCATTAGACAAGATCTAAATTGGCAAAGCCCAACTGCTAGGGTTATAGTCTGATATTATTTTAAATATCATAGTTTATTAGTTCAGTTATGATATGTTCCATGGCTTTGCATATAAAATCATTAGACTGATAGGTCTATAGTAATTCCTGGTGTCAGTGGTGGGGACACCTTTGTAAAGTGGCATCACCCCAGTTGAAAATACTTAGGAGTGGGTCCACTAATGCTTGTTTAGTGCTGTGTTAATTATGGGTCACACTGATATGATGTTCTTCATTTTGCAGAGTACCTTCAGCTTATGTCCTCTAACGATGGTTGGTAATTTAATTCCATCCAGAAAAGTGGGCTGGGAATAGATGTCTCTGGGATGAAACTGGCCAGTAATATCCACTGGATCAGAGTGATTAGTACCATTATGAATAAGCTCTGTGCAATGTTGATTTTTATTTCTTTTCTTGATGCAACTATAGAAAGATTTATATTTATCTTTGTCTTCTTTTGATAGTCTCAGTTCATGGGATGCCTTAATTTCTCTGATGTTCTTTTTTATCTAGCTTTTTCATGCTGTCCTTAATTTTGGGAGGGTCTCTTGTTCTGCTATATAGGTTTAGGAATTTTTTCCTTTTGTTAGGTTATTAATGCTTGTGATCCACCATGCGGGTTTGCTTTTAAACTACCAAAACAGCAAAAAAAATCTGCAGCCAAGGTACTGAAGGACACAACAAATGCAAAAAGAGCCATTTGCTGCTGTACGATGAAAGCACTCAACTCTTTTTGGAATAAAACACATTTTGTTATGAAGACCAGTGGAGAAGTTCCTTGGTGCTTTTAAACTTTCTCTTTCACTTCAAGATGGAACTGCCAGATCAATACAATTGTCTAGTTGTGAGTAGAAATTTTCTGAATATTCTTCACTGTATCAACATTATGAGTTCCATTTTACTCAAATTTACAGACTCCATAAAAGAATTGCAGGAGATTTCTTTGTTTAAAGTCCTTGGATTTTGCAATATTTGCTTCTGATTGTTTAGAGATTTTGAAGGTGAGGGTTACTAGTTTGTGGTCTGACTCTCCATATCTTTAGGGGTTTGGCATGCTAATTTGTTTACTCCAACATGGACCTCTTTGTACTTGTATTTCTCTGGTTTTGGGGTCCTTGCCATGTAAGCAATCTTGGCCCCTAAGTGACAGCTCAGGTTCATCTTGCTTTTGTCCAGCCTCATGAGTGTGAAATCAATGTGACTAACTATGGAGTCACCAATCACTAATATATTTCTACTTTTGTTTGAAGATTGCTTTGGTTTGATGGATCTAGCATGTGCTGGTTCCTGGGGACACCAAGCTGTGTAAACACTAATCCATGTTGCATTATTTGGTTTATGATAAATTTTGCGGCTACTAGACCATTGAATGTTGGGTAGGCTTTTCAAAGTGCCTCAGGGCATGATAATTTAGTATGGATATTTGTTAAGTGTGGTGAAGATGAGTGATGCTCTTATTTTGTATTCATTTGTGAGAGTATGACTTTGAATCTGACTAAGAACTTGTGTCTCTCACAAACAGACATTTTCACAAGGTGAATAACAGAAGATAACTGCATTTCACTTCCTCATTAAAGTATTGATTTGAGGTAAAATAATAAATGCAGGTAAAATTAGGCTCATGTACCAATAGCAGAGCACCTCGCTGGCCTTGTTCAAGAGAAATCTTGACCAATGGATTGAGCAGATATATATACCCAGGATTACCTCAGTGTGTCACTGCAAGAGAGACAGCAAAAATAATGGGTATAGTTAGTTCCCCATACTAAAGAAGCCACTTAAAAAACTGTGGGCTATTGGCTAGGCTGCCGTAAATGCCCTCGGGCAGATAGCCTAGTATGAACCTATGAACCTATGAACCTATACAAATAGTTTGATCTAGACTGGCTATGAAATCAGCTAGAAGTGCAACAATTTAACCCTAATTCGTACCACTCTAACTAAAAGTTGGGGTTAGCTATGGCTGCTAAGATAGAATTTAAAGCTGAAAGTACCTGCTTCTGTCAAAAACTGCATTGTGCAGCATAGTGTGGAACACCTCCCATCACTATTAAAATGAGGTGATAAAGTGTAATGACAAATGAAAAGCAACTAGAGCTCCAGCCAATAGTGTCCACCTCAAGAGACACAACAGAAAAGGATTCTGTGCCAAGGAACAAGCACAATGCCCTGAGCAAGTTCACAAAAAGTGCAATTAAATGTAAAGTATGAAGAGGAAGTTGAAATATCTGTCTGTCTGTATATCTATAGGTTAAATTACTTAAACAAAATTCTTTTGAACACATTTACATGAACAGAAGCACATTGAAAGTACTCCTACTGAAAACTGAAAAAAAAAAACATCATAAAAAATATTATTTTTTTAAGAAGGGAGCAACCCCCTGCACCCCCCACATAGGGGACTACATCTCCTAGACCCTCAGCTACTTAAATCAATCAACTTTGAGATAACCAAATAGTGATGAAAGTAGGTATATCGTGCTACATGCTAATGTGTGATATTGCTGTATCCCCACACATCTTACCATTTAAATATACCAACTGAGAGATCACATAACAGTGGGGAAAGTAAATATATCTTACTGTTGTGCAGTCTCACTAAAACAATTTAACCATCCTGACATGCAACCAAATTCTTGGTCGATGAAATGCCTAACAAACACACACACACACACACACACACACACACACACACACACACACACATACATTTATATGTGTATGTATATGTGTGTGTGTGTGTGTGGTGTGTGTGTGTGTGTGTGTGTGTGTATATATATATATATATATATATATATATATATATAGTTATATATATGTGTGTGTGTGTGTGTGTGTGTGTGTGTGTGTGTGTGTGTGTGTGTGTGTGTATATATATATATATATATATATATATATATATATATATATATATATATATATATATATATATATATATATATATATATATATATATATATATATATATATATACGCACATACACTCACACACTTGCACAATTAAATTATTTCCTATGTCTTGATGATGGCATGCATATTGCTTAACAAAAAAATGCTTCTGCACTTGTGAGGTCGCCTGAGGTAATAGGAAGGACTCCTTACTGTTTCATGCAGCAGCCAGTGAAAACTTTTGTTAATAAACATTTCTTACATTCTCAACATAGCATGAAGTGCTACAGTAAGGCATGATCATGTAGAGATGTAGAATAAGGTGTAGAATAAGCCTAATGCTATGTCATTTTGAAAAACAGCCCAACAAGATGAATAAGTTGATTTTTTTATTTCCTCAGAACCCTGTCTATGAGCAGTAGCATCAAAGCAGAAAGTCAAAACATCAACTAACATTTTTAGTTTAAAAACAATTATCAACTTTCTGACTTTAAATGTTAGTATTCTTTTTTTAAATTTTTTTTGGGGGGTTACTAGATTTGACATTATAAAGACATGGCACAAGCACCCCAGCAGGGCTTGACCTTAATATTCTAAAAATATGCTTAAATTCCTGAAGGTTTCTCACAGTATGCGAATCAGATGTGTGTGTTTATTGTCACTGATTGCATTATTGCAGAATGCGATACTGTGAGTTTTTTTTATAAGTATGGAAGGAAAGAAAGAAAATTGTTTGGCTGAGCTTTATATAAGAGAGGCTTCTTCTCTTGCTGTATCATCTGATGTTTAACAGAAAATGTTTAGCTCTGATTACTTGTATTTCACAGACTAAAGAGTTTCTTATAACCAGTAAATTTTTGAGATCAAATAATAATCTCTAAAATGTAATAAATAAGTAAGTTATTCTATTAATGTTATACAATTCTTATTTTATTCAAATCATGGATAAACACTTCAGTGTCCCAGTAGTAGTAAATTATGTATTCAATATATATTGTTTTTTATACCCCAAAACTATTCTTTCCATGGTATAGCAGATGCCAATACCTTGTCCAATAGATTTATACAACCCAAATTCAGATACTTTCAAAGCAAAATTAATTTTGCCTGCAAATTACTTGTTATCCATTTCCAGAAAGGTAATGAATCCTACAAAGTAATCTCAAACTGAATAGAAATTACCATGATTAACTTTAAATAGTAAATTTCTGTCAGTAATTTCTCATTTTGGGAAACATGGTTAGCATCTTTAACCAAACCTCAAATGCAAAACCATTTCTGCTTTATTTGATATTTTCTCTCATAAAACATCACTATTGCTTGTTATCTTGTATTGGAATATTGAAGGCTAGATGGGGAAATGGACTGACAATATACTTTGTTCCTGGAAAAACTTATCAGGATAAATAAAAGACAGAAATAAAGTTAAAAAGATGAAAAATGTAGAAATTATTTTCATTCAGAAGACAGTTGGTGGGGTCAGGAATGCAAAGACACACTAGGTTTAAGGAAATATATTCATATTTTTGATAATGAAGACAGTAGGCAGAACAAAATAATCAGCTAGTCATCTGGGGAACAACCTAAAGAACACTAACAAAGGCATCTGAGACAGAATTTTAAGAACAAGGTTGCTTGTCCTCAAGCCTCATTATTATACCTCATTGCAACACTGCCAGGATTAGGCTTGAGCTGTGATTCATGTAAGTATATGGGTCTAATGCAAGTGCTCGCATACCATTAGCTTGTGACACACTTCCCTGCTGCCCCTCGTTCATGTTGCCAAGTGTTCTAACTCCCACTGACTTGATTCCTATAAAGTTAGCAAAGGCTAACTATCCCTCACAAAACTCTGACCCTAACCCTAAAAACTCAGTCCATAACCCTAATTGCCTGATCATTCTCTAAATCTAAAATCACTTTCCCCTCCCTAACACTAATCTCCTGATCAGTCCCTAAACCTAAAATTCACTTCCCCTCCATAATGCTAACTTTCAGCTCCCCTCTGCTAACATAAATTCACCTTCCCTTCCCTAAACCTAAAGTCCTCATCTGCATCTCTTTCCCCACTTACCTAGTCAGCTGCAATCACTTGCTCACATCTTTCCACTGCAGCAGCTGTATGTCTGAACTCACGTTCGAGTTCAAGCACTTATTCAGGAAGCTGGGTAGATAAGATCACAGCCATTTCAAATCCTGGCTGAGTGTTAGTGAAATCTGGGCAGCTGGGGATCAAGCGGCTGTACAACACCCCAAGTAAACCTGTCTGCCCTGCCTAGCCTGCATACTCACATGCCAGTATAGTGCACTTTCATTCATTTTAACATGCATGGTGCATGAAAGGCCTTTGTGAATCACAAATTCCCTAATCTTTGGTGCACTTTAGGAAATGTACCTGATAATTGCAGAGTACATCTAATCTTGAAACATTCCATCCAGTGGGAATATAAGTCAAACAGAATATTCTTTATCCCTATTTCTATTTCTCATCTATCTGGCTGCCAATCTATCTAGCTGTCTAGTAAGCAGACCATTTTCCTCCATGTATGTATGCATGTGTCACTATGTACAATTGCACGTGTGTGTGTGTGTGTGTGTGTGTGTGTGTTTGTGTGTGTGTGTGTGTGTGTGTGTGTGTGTGTGTGTGTGTATGTCATACCTCTCAACTTCTTACAGGAAGACGTCTGGATAAAGCCACAAATAATGGGGGGACAAAGGTCCAACAATAAGGACACTTTTAAAGACTGCTCTTACAGACTTAAAAAGTTGATAGAATAACAGCTTTTACATTAGCATGACTTTTATGAAGGATATGGAGTCTGAAACTCAAATGTCTGCCATTTTTTTCTGACTTCAGTCCTCAGTGATTTGCCAGAAAACCACAATTTTAAGAGAAATGGACCAACATTTTTGAGGCAAAAATCTGAACATTGTGAGAAAATCTGGACAGTTGACAGGTATGGTGCGTGTGAATATGTGTCTGTTTTTGATGTTCCATTGTCTTTCTTTCTCACAACAAAGAGTAAGACACTCTGGCTTCAGTCACTATATGCAGTTGGATGACATAAATTCACTACCACTACATTGTCTCAGAACTGATAGGCACAAAGGCTGCAGTGCTGTGCAGCTCTCTATACCGTCTTCTGTGCCCAAAATGTCAAAGTGCTGTTTCTGTGCAGGGAGCTTGTAGTTGCTACACTAATGCACAACAGATGCATTCACATGCCCTGTTCATGGATTCACTTGTTAAAGTACTGCAAGGCACACAGCTTGCTATACTATGTGTCCTCATCTTGAGCAAGTACTCATTGCTTTGGTGCAATATGCAGGGCACACAGACTGACTGTTATGCCCCATGTTCTCCTTTCCAGAAAATAACATGAAAGCAGCATTATCTGGGGTTAATTGCACTGATCTTCTGATGAAAACAAAGTAGATTTGCTACTTTATGTAACAGTGTGTTAGAAAATAACATTCCCTTTTAAAGTCAACCAAGAGCTATGCATTCTCATATAAAATAAAGTTATTTCTTATTCTGTTGTTGTGGAAGACACACAAGCTTCCATGGTGTATGCAGTCATTAAGATGTGCACAGCTACCTTAGTGCCCATTGCACGGCTCTACAAAAAATAATAGGCTGACATGCTGTGTCGCTTCTTCATGATGTGACTAGCTGGTTTTGGACTGAAGGTAGCATTTGTCTGCAGGATACAGAGCAAAATCATAATTGCTTTATCAGAATTTTTTTCTGTGAATAACGTAGCTATTCCCTGCAAAATGCAATCTCAATACTGCTTCAGATGTGCACAGCAAAGGCCATCTGCAAATCCCATGATCTGACCTAAACACACAAGAAACTGGGATTCTGCATTCTTGATATTAGCTCTGCACTGGTTTGGTTTCCTATTTTGTGATTACCGAAGAGAAATGTTTGCAATGTAGATAATTAAAAAAAGATTAAGTAAAACATTTGTAATTAGATGTATTAGCTATGCAATTTTCATACTAAACAACTAAGTTTCTCAAAGAATTTAATAGGTTCTGAAGAATAACATCAGGTTGCTTTTAGTGCTTATTGTACCATTAAATATACCCATTTGTTTTTGTTCACTTAGCCAATGCAAAGTAGACTTAAAAGTGTTTAACACAATTAATACAAAAACATTTGTTGTTTAACTTTTAGAGTTTTATATTTGTGTTGAACTCTGTGCTCCATTAAGGCTACAAAGTAGGTTGCTAGGAGATGCCATAGTTGCTAAGCATCTGGTGTTTAAAAGTGATTCTTACTGTCTGTAATATTATGCATGTACTATCTGACAAACAGTGCTTCATATTTTCACATTACCACATTACAGAAGGTATTTTAAGAAAGTGGTTTGTTATATAAGTATTAACTCTATCAATATGCCATGTATTTTAGAGAAAATGCAACTGGGATGATAAAAAATTAAATGAAAATCTGAAGTAGTTTACTTAATTTGGTCTTCAACCTGTGGGTTACGGATCCGTTTCGGATCCGAGCCGGCAACTTTTACTAGCATCAGCTCCGAACTCCAAACTCCTCCCCTTACCCATAATACACCTCCACTGCCTTCCATCCCCATTTCTCATTTGCCATGAATTGCTTCAGCATCGTGTCTTCTGAGCTACAACTAGTCAGTGGGTTTAAAACCTTTTGTGAGTAAACTTTTTCTAAATTTCTCTCAGTTAGTGTTAATATAGGTCCCCTTTCTCCTCCCCTCACTTGGTACATTGAGTATTAGTGTTTTTAGGTAGTCAGAGTAGTTTGTTCTGTGGTGCAGGTAGTAGCTTCCCCTCCCCCCTCAGTGTTTCTCTGTAGATGAGTGTGGTGACTGTGTGTGTGTGTGTGTGTGTGTGTGTGTGTGTGTGTGTGTGTGTGTGTGTGTGTGTGTGTGTGTGTGTGTGTGTGTGTGTGTGTGTGTGTGTGTGTGTGTGTGTGTGTGTGTGTGTGTGTGTGTGTGTGTGTGTGTTATTTAGAAAGAACCTGATTTTTATTTAGATTAGCTTTCTAAAATATAGTATGGCTGAAAAGCTTGTTTTCAAGCGCTGCACAGAGTGTGGCCATAAGTTATCTTCAGCAGATGGCCACACTCTGTGTGTTTTGTGGTTAGGCGTGGCCCAACTTAGTGTGAATGGTAGCCTTTGTGCGGGCTTCAACCCCCATGCCCTTAAGGCTAGGAAGGCCAAGTTGGCCTTCAAAGGCCTTCTTCCTTCTTCAGACTCTGTTTCTTTGTCTCTGGCTTTGTCCACAGCATCTGGTGTTGTTGCTTCTCCCTCCTCTTTTCCTCTGGCTTCTCCTCACTCCCAGGCTGGGACTCAACCTCCTATACCAAAGTCTGTAGTAGCAGAGCAGAAAAGAGGTAGAGAGAGGGAGAGAGAGTCGAAGACAAGGAAAAAGAGGAAGAGGTCTCTGGCCCTCACTTCTCAGATTAAGACACCATGGACCCATGACTTCACTGGGCTCTGATCTCTGAGGTTCTCCCCAGAGCTGGAGGAGACACATCCAGCTTCTTGGGCGCCTCGGTGCCCTCACCTGCCAGGTTGGAGTCTGTGGCCTTGTCATGGTCCACCCACTCTTTGTCAGATATGGATCTGAATAAGATGATGAGGTGATTTATCTGTACACAGATCCATATGGGGGTCTTGCCAGTACCCCCTCCCTCTGGAGGGGGGAGCTCTCTTCCTTTCTTTCAACCCATATCTCCTTCTCCGATTTGACTTTCGGGTTTGGAGTACTTGGATCCGAGGTTGACTTTGGTCAGGGAGTCTGCGCCGATGGTGCCTGCTTCCTTGACTCTGACAGCTGCCTGGAGCATTTTGGATCTGACCAGCTCGGATCCAAGCCACTCTCAGAGCTGGAGCTTGGGTGTTTGATCCAAGGGAGTGGATCGTTTTTCATCTGCTCCAACTTTGTTGGGCCGGGTTCCCTCCCACAGAGCTCTGTCCAACTCGGGCCCGGCTCCAATTCTCTCGTCAGACCCGGGGAGACCGGCCCCCTTATTGGTTTCTCAGGAGGTATGCTCACCTTTGGCATTTGACGTGGTAGAAAGGCTTCTCTTCACTGGATCAAGACCCCTGAACGCCCCCTTGGACTCCTCCCAGACCTCCTCGGCTCTGTCTATGGTCCCCATCATCTTACCAGAGGGACAACCCATACTCAAAGAGCCCCAGACAGTTCCCCCAAGGAACAACTGGTTTGCGAGCACCCCCCGGAGTGCCCCAATGGAGAGGTGCCTCACAAGCATACGTGCAAGAGGAGGCACTTGGACTCCCTGAGTCCCTCACTGAGGACATGGAATTAGATGAAGGAGAGGGTTCCCCTAGGTAACCTCCTGAGGATATCTCCTTTGGAGAAATCATGGAGATCCTGCACCAGTGGGGAGGTTGGTCTTCCCCCCCAAACCTTCTTCTAATGAGTCTGTGTTCCTAGAGGCTTTTGGCATGGGCCCATCTACTTCCTGGGTGTCCCCTCCCGCAGATCCTTTGGTGGATCTGGTCACCTTGTGAGCATGGAAGGAATCAGACACCATGGAACCTATCCCAAAAAGGCCTGACAAGATCCTAACCCCCCCCATAGATAGGCCAGCTTGGAATAAGGGTTCCCCCATAGTCGCCACGGTGGTAGCAGCAGCCACTAAGAAGGAACTTGGTCAGGAGAGTTCCTTGGTCCACCCCACTGACCGAGAGTTGTGGATGATGGCAGGCCTAGGGACACGGGTGCACTTTTAAGCTACCATTTTGATTAGGGTGCTGAACTACTTGGCCCATGTCACCAGACTCCAATGCAACCTGGTAAAGGAGCTGGAGGAGTCTCCCCCCGAAGTCCATGTCGCAGGAGGACAAGGCTTCATTCTCCTCAAAGATGGCCACTTTAAAAGCAGTATCTAACATGTTAATGTGACTCCTCTCCCATGCTATGGAAGGAGTGGCTAGGGCGGCTGGGTCTGGCATGTCCATGAGGCATAATGCCTGGCTCAGGTTATGTCAATTTTACAAACCCTTCAAGGCATCGTTTGCCAATGACCCTGATGATGGCTCTACACTCTTTGGTAAGACCATCAAGGAGACATTAGTCCAGAGTGAGAAGGACAGGAAAACACTGTCTGCCATCAGGATCTGCTTCTCTAACCCTAAAAGGTCCTTTTCCCGGAACCAGAGAGGGCAAAAGAAGATTTGGTTCCGGAAGTCACAGTATTCCCGGGACACTCAGGGCACTTCTTCCCTCAGAGGCAAAGGCGGACAGAATGGATGCCAGCCCAGAGGCAGAGGGGGTCCGTGGAACTTTGAGTCTTGAGAATCTTTCTTGGACAGACCCGGGCAGCAACCCTGAGGGGTTGAACGACTGCTCTACTCTGGAGGCAGTTGGGGGATGATTGTCCTTGCACCCAGTGGCATGGGAGTCCATAACAATGGACTACCGGGTGCTTCAAATCATATCCAGAGGATACTCTATCCCTTTTGTGGGTTCCCCCATATCTCCCAGACACCTCCTGGATGTACCACCCATGTAAAGGGAGGCCGCAGCACAGGAAATTTCCAAGATGCTTGAAAAGTGAACCATCGAAACCGTCCTCCCAGATCAGTCTGGATTGGGCTTTTACTCCAGGTTTTTTTTGGTGCCAAAGAAAATGGGGGACTTAAGATCCATTCTGGACCTCTCTACCTTGAAAATGTCAGTTTCCAAAGAAATGTTCTGGATGGTCACATTACAGTCCATCATGCCGTACCTGCAAGAGAGTGACAGGATGTGCTCGTTAGACCTTCAGGATGCTTACTATCACATAAAAATGCACAGAAGCTCCAGGAGGTTCCTTCAGTTGTGGCTAGGAGTCAATCATTATCAATTTTGAGCCCTATCCTTTGGTCTCATCATAGCCCCCAGGATGTTTACCAAAGTGATGGCTGTGGCAGCAGCTCACCTGAGGCTTCAGGGGATTCAGGTCTGTCCATACCTGGACGACTGGCTCCTCACTGCTCCCACCAGGCATCTACTTTCCCAAACCAGGGATTATTTCCTGACCCTAGCCCTGTGTTTGGGATCACAATCAATGCATCCAAATCTCACTTAGATCCTGTACAGATGATAGAATACATTGATGCCAGGATAGATACTTTTCAGTGCAAAATATTCCTGACCTTAGAGAGAGTTCAAAAACCTGAGGATGCATGTCTCCCTGATCTACCATTCTCATCTTCCAATGGCAGAATCACTGTTGAGGGCCCTGGGCTCAATGGCGGTGACCATAAATCTTCTCCCATGTGCTCGGTTACACATGAGAATTCTACAGTGGACTCTAGCTGTACAATGGTCCCTGTTGGAACTGCCATTGACATATCCATTTCAACATAGTTGAGTCTGTCAGTCATCCCTCATATGGTGGATGAGCTCTGCAGACATTTTGGAGGGACGACCCTTTGTTCCAGCCCATGCCCAAACCACAGTGAGTATGGATGCCTCCCAGCTTAGGTGGGGGGGGGGCATTGTTTGGGCTGGGCAGTCCAAGGCCTGTGGTCCCCCATAGAGACCAGCTTGCATATAAATGTCCTAGAGATGAGGGCGGTCCTTCTAGCATTGCAGGGCCTTCATGCCTTTCTTCCTCTGTGGACAATTGCTATTCAGTCAGACAACATGTCAGTGGTCTGGTATATCAACAAACAGCTTTGTCGCGAAGCCATGAGAGTGTGGGAATGGGCAATCTCCACCTGCCGCTTTCTCATCGCAATGCACATTCCGGGATGGTCCAATATCCTAGCGGACAGGCTAAGTCAGGCCATTCTGATGCCTTACGAGTGGTCTCTGAAACTGTCAGTAATGGAACAGATCTTCAGCAAGTGGGAACAACCTTGCTGCAATCCCTTCGCAGCTCCTTCCAAAGCAAAGTGCAGCAAGTTTTTTTGCTCTGAACCCTTGCTTGGGGAGTCCCCCAGAGATGCTCTAGTTCATTCTTGGCCTCCCAGTCTTCTGTATGCTTACCCTCCAGTACCTCTCATTCCAAGGTTTCTACAGAAAGCTCGTCGATTGGGGAGCAAAGTGATCTTCATTGCCCCATTCTGGCCTCACCAGGTATGGTTTTCCTTCTTTTGGTCTCACCTTCTGACTCCACCTTGAATCCTAGATCCCATTCAGGATTTAATTTCACACTCTTTGGGGGTGTCTCATCTGAATCTGGACAGCCTGAAGCTTACAGCTTCGCTGCTTCAGTTCCCATGATTGCTAAGAATCCTGGACTATCCTCCTCAGTTAGATCTATTTTGGTGGCTGCTCATAAGTCTTCAACCATGATGATTTATCGCAGCAAGTGGAAATGTTTTTCCTTTTGGGCCTCTCAGAGGAGTTCAGACCCTTTCACGGCTCCTGTTTCCGCCATTCTTGATTTTCTAGCTGATATTTTTCAACATGGAACTAGTTCTTCTACTGTCAAAGTTCAGTTGGCTGCCATCTCTAATTTTCATGTAGGCGAGAATTCTGCATCTTTAGCCTCTTCCAGGCTATGTAAAGCCTTTATCAAAGGCACTTTTTTGTTACGCCCCCCCAGTCAAAGATCCTGTTCCTCCGTGAGACCTTACTATGGTTCTCCAAGCTTTGGTCACTCCGCCTTTTGAGCCTGCTGCAACTGCAGATCTAAAATTTTTATTTTGGAAAACAGCTTTTCTGGTGGCTATTACCTCTGAAAAAAGGGTTTCAGAATTACAGGCCTTGTCCATCAAAATTCCTTACATGATTTTTCACAAGGATAGGGTTTCCCTTTGAACCAATCCATCCTTTCTTCGTAAGGTAGCATCACCAATCAATATCAATCAGACCATCAATTTGCCTGTGCTTTTTCCTAATTTTACTAACAAGATGGAATACAAACTCCACATGTTGGATGTTCATAAACAGTTATGATTCTATTTACACAAGACAAAAAAAATCTGTAAATCTGAACAATTGTGTGTATCCTTCTATAAACCCTTTTTGGGGAAACTATCTCCAAGGTCACCATATCTAGATGGATTTCTTCATGCATCCTGCAGGTCTATAAGGACAGAGGCATGTCTCCTTCAGGTCAGGTGAAAGCTCATTCCACTAGGTCCATAGCTACGTCTGCCACCTTTTGGTCTAGAGTGTCATTAAATGATATTTGTTCTGCAGCTACTTGGTCCTCACCTCATGTTTATTTCTCATTACAAATTGGATTAGACTTCCAGAAGGAGAGCATCCTTTGGTTTCATGGTGCTCCAGAATACCCTTCCATGAGGGCCCCCCAGGAGTTTTTACTAGCTGGGGACTCTGTTCCACAGGTTGAAGACCAAATGAAGTAAACTACTTCAGATAACGAAATGATGTACTCACCATAATGTTCCATCTGAGTAGTTGTACATCATTTGTCTTCAACTGTCCCTCCCTCCTTCCCCCAGACCTTGGCATATGATCAGCCTACAGGTTGCAGTATAGGTCACAAGTAAATATTTCAGGTCAGGTTCTCAATATAAAGTTCAGCAAACTCGATCTGGGGATGGAAGGCAATGGAGATGTATTATGGGTAAGGGGAGGAGTTTGGAGCTCGGAGCTGATGTTAATAAAAGTTGCCGGCTCGGATCTGATATGGATCTGTAACCCACAGGTTGAAGACAAATAAAGTACAACTACTCAGATGGAACGTTATGGTGAGTACATAACTTCTTTTTCTCTCCTTCTCACTCTTTCTCTCTTTCTCTCTGTCTCTCTCGCTCTGCTCCTCATCATACCTCTAAACCTCTTAAGGTAAGAAATCTGGACAAAGCCTAAAATAATGGGGAGACAAAAGCCCAAAAATAATGACAGATTTTAAATATTGCTCTTATAAACTTAGATAGCTGCTAGAATAACAGGATTTGCGTTTGTAAATATTTTCTAAAGGATATGAGGTCAGAAGCTCATATATAGGTCATTGTTTAGTGATTTTAGTCCTTCCTCTATGATTTGCCAGAAAAAACACAGATTTTATGATAAACAGACCAAATGTCTTCTTCTTTAAGCTGCTCCCGTTAGGGGTCGCCACAGCGCCTCTGCATCTTGCTCTGTCACACCAACCACCTGCATGTGCTCTCTCACCACATCCATAAACTTTATCTTAGGCCTTCCTCTTTTCCTATTACCTGGCAGATTCATCCTTAGCATCTTTTTCCCAGTATACTCTTCATCCCCTCCTCAGCACATGTCCAAACCAAAGTAATCTTGTCTCTCTGGCTTTGTCCCCAAACCTTCCAACCTGGGTTGAACCTCTAATATACTTACTCCTAATCTTGTCCACCCTCATCACACTCAGTGCAAATATTAACATGTTTAACTCTGCCACGTCCAGCTCTGACTCCTGCCTTTTTGTCAATGCCACTGTCTCCAACCCATATAACATAGCTGGTCTCACTACCCTCTTGTAGACCTTCCCTTTCACTCTTACTGGTACTCGTCTGTCACAAATCACTTCTGGCACTCTTCTCCACCCACTCCATCCTGCCTGTTCTCTCTTCTTCACCTCTCTTCCACATTCACCATTACTCTGAACTGTTTATCCTAAGTATTTAAACTCATCCACCTTCTGTTCCCTGCATCCTCACCATTCCTCTATCCTCCCTCTCATTCACACACATATATTATGTCATAGTCCTGCTGACCTTCATTCCTCTTCTCTCTAGAGCATATATCCACCTCTCCAGGGTCTCCTTCACCAGTTCCCTACTCTCACTACAAATCACAATGTCATCTACAAACATCATAGTCCACGGGGACTCCTGTCTGATCTCATCTGTCAACCTGTCCATCACCATTGCAAATAAGAAAGAGCTAAGAGCTGATCCTTGATGTAATCCCACCTCCAACTTAAACCCAAACGTCACTCCCACTGCAGACCTCACTGCTGTCACACTACTCTCATACATATCCTGTACCGCTCTTACATACTTCTCTGACACTCCCAACTTCCTCATACAATACCACAACTCCTCTCTAGGCACCCTGTCATATGCTTTCTCTAAATCCACAAAGACACAATACAACTCCTTCTGACCTTCTCTGTACTTCTCCACCAACAGTCTCAGAGCAAACATCGCATCTGTAGTGCTCTTTCCTGGCATGAAACCATACTGCTGACCACTAATGATCACCTCCCTTCTTAACCTAGCTTCCATTACTCTTTCCCATAAGTTCATGCTGTGACTGATCAATTTAATCCCTCTGTAGTTATTACAGCTCTGCATATCACCCTTATTCTTAAAAATCGGTACCAAAACACTTTTTCTCCATTTCTCAGGCATCCTCTCACTTTCCAAGATTTCATTAAACAATCTAGTTAAAAACTCCACTGCCATTTCACCTAAACACCTCCTTGCTTCCACAGGTATTTCATCTGGACCAACAGACTTTCCATTCTTCATCCTCTTTATAGCTATCCTTACTTCCTCCTGGCTAATCCACTGCACTTCATGATTCACTATCCCTACATCATCCAACCTTCTCTCCATCTCATTCTCTTCATTCATCAGCCCCTCAAAGTACTCTTTTCATCTGCTCAACACACTCTACTCGCCTGTGAGTGCGTTTCCCTCATTATCCTTTATCACCCTTACCTGCTGCACATCTTTACTATCTCGGTCTCTCTGTCTAGCCAATTGGTGCAGGTCCTTTTCTCCCTCCTTAGTGTCCAACCTTTCATACAACTCTTCATATGCCTTATCCTTAGCCTTCGCCACCTCTCTCTTGGCCATGCACTTCATCTCCTTATACTCTTGTCTACTTTCTTCATCTCTCTGACAATCCCACTTCTTCTTCACCAACCTCTTTCTCTGTATACTCTCCTATACTTCTTCATTCCATCACCAGGTCTCCTTGTCCTCCTTCCTCTTTCCAGATGTCGCACCAAGCACCTTTCTAGCCATCTCCCTTACTAGCTCTGCTGTAGCTACCCAGCTATTCAGTAACTCTTCACTGCCACCCAGTGCCTGTCTCAACTCTTCCCTGAACTCCACCTCACAATTACCCTTTTTCAATTTCCACCATTTGATCCTTGGTGCTGCCCTCACATTCCTCCTCTTCTTGATCACCAATGTCATCCTACAAACCACCATCCTATGCTACCTGACTACACTTTCCCCTGCCACCACTTTACAGTCACCACTCTCCTTCAGACTGGCCTTTCTACATAAGATATAATCCACCTGTGTGCATCTTCCTCCACTCTTGTATGTCACCTTATGCTCCTCCCTCTTGTTAAAATATGTATTCACCACATCCATGTCCATCCTTTTCACAAAATCCACTACCATCTGACCTTCTTAATTCCTTTGCTTAACACCATACCTACCCATCACTTCCTCAACCATCTGTTCCCTTCACCAGCATGCCCATTGAAATCTGCTCCATGCACCACTCTCTCACCCTTGGGTACAGTTATCACCACTTCATCCAACTCACTCCAAAAGTTTTCTTTCTCATCCATCGCACACCCAACTTGTGGAGCATATGTACTAACAACATTCATCATTACACCATCAATTTCCAGCTTCATAAACATCACTCTATTCGACACTCTTTTCACATCCAAAACCCTCTTAGCATACTGTTCCTTCAGGATAACCCCTACGCCATTTCCCCTCCCATCCACACCATGATAAAACAATTTAAACCTGCCTCCGATACACCTAGCCTTGTTCCCCTTCCATCTGGTATCTTGCACACACAATATACCACCTTTCCTTCTGTCCATCATATCAGCTAGCTCTCTCCCTATACCAGTCATACTGCCAACATTCAAAGTTCCAACCCTCACTATCACAGTCCTAGCCTTTACCTGCCTTCGGGCATGCCTTCCCCCTCTTCTCCTCCTTTGGCCAACAGTAGCCCAATTTCCACCAGCACCCTGTTAGCCAACAATACTGGTGGCGGTCATTGTTAACCTGGACCTCGACCGATCCGGTATGTATATCTGTACTGTTGTCCGCATGTATGATTTTGCAAAATTTTATAATTTTATGCCAGATGCCCTTCCTGACGCAACCCTCCCCATTTATCCGGGCTTACAAACCAAATGTGTGAAACAAAAATCTGGACATTCTGCTCCTTATTAATAAAGTTTAACACTAAAAATGTTTAAAAAGTTGTGATCTGAGCCTGAAGAGGCTTAAATAACAGACAAGTTTTTTTTTAACTGAGATGCCTGTTCAAAGACAAATCCTGCCATTGAAAATGTATCATCATTTTTAATTGACAGTGCTATTATGAACCACTTAAATTTATTTGTTTGTTTGCTTCTTTGTTTATTTGTTTGTTTGTGCATTTTGCCTGGTACTGGATATATGTCTTTTAGCAGTGAATATGTGTGATTTCCTTAAAGATGGGTCAGATTCCCAGAGTTTAAGGATTAGAATACAGAAGTAGTGGTCAGTAAAATGAAGCTTGGATATGTGGTTTGGAAAAGGGGCATGGAGTGGTTGTAGTTTTTTAGGGTATATAATGGAGACTGCCTTATGAGTTTTACAGCCAAAGGAGATTGTAGGGATTGTATTTAACCATTTAAAAGTAAGACTTAATGGATTATGGATATTTTCTCATGAAGGAGTCTTTACCCTGAAGAATGCTTACAGAAATAAATCTCTGAATATGTTAATAGATGTGCTAACATGGTAAGGCTCAATTAAAACTAATACTATTTTTGAGGGGTGAGCCAGGAGGACTGGACTGAGTAAGTGACCTGATAAGAGTCATTGATTGTGCTTTCTGAGAGTGAGGTCACCAAACAGTGCTACAGGATGGAGATTGGTTACCAGCTCATGGCCTTGACATAATGTCCTCTACTGTTGCAGAAGAAAAGTAAAGAAACCAAGGATTATCAAAGACATTCCAGCAGGATTGCCGAATATATGGAATAAAAGTAGGAGTAAAGGAAAAATATGGATACAAAGAGGAGGGCTAAGTTTGCAAAACAGGCTGTGACTGACAAACACATGAAAACATTCATGAAAAGGCCAAGTAGACAAATGTCTGCACACCTGGAAAACGTGGAAGAACATTTGACTGACACAATATAATGGCAGACTGTGAGGGATGCTGCAGCCTACATTTGTGGGGCCATAGATATGATGCTGACCATAGCATAATCAATGGTCAGTATTCAATATAAGGAACTAAGCAAACTTAAATCCTCATTTGAGACTCTCTGAGCTTGTGTTACCATGTGCATTAGAGTTATATGCCCTCTCCCCAAACCGTTCATCTAATTATTAAAGGTATTCAGACTTGCTGTGTTTTTTCCCAGCTACTAACAGTAAAAGCATAAATACAGTGAAATAAAAATGAGAGTAAAGTATGGAGATGTAGAGAACAAGGAAGGGCTTGTGAGTGTTTATGTAATGAAATGAGGTAAACTGTGGGTGGAAGGGTCAATAAAGGAATTCCAAAGCAGGAAAAAAAATAGCATGTAGTAGGTATGATTAGCAGGTGATGCCAAACTTGTAATGTCAGGAGGTGTACAGCTTTAGAGTGACAGAAGCATACTAGAGATAAAAACATTTATGATAAAATTCTTCCAGTAAAAAAAAAAAGCATGATAAAAGATGAGTAATGTGCAGTGATTATTATTGTCTAAACTGTGAAATAAAAAAAAAATGGACTGCAACTATTTGGCTTCTTCTATGATTTTCAGAAATGAAATAAAGCTCAAAAGCACTACGTCCATAATATTCCATAATTATTTTCCATTTTTGACGTAAGCATTCAGAAACAATAGAGTTTTCAAAATCATCAGTAAGGAGAGTAGAATGGAGCAAGCGCACACTGCTAAAGAGCTCAGGAATGTCACAGTAAAGCAGTGTATGCTGCATCCCAGTGTCAATGAGTTTGTTTACAGCCATCAGAGAACTGAGCGCCATCCCCCACCACAGATCAGTATATTCAGGTTAAGCTGAGGACATGAGATGCAGTGTTGTACAATGCTGGCAGGAGGAGAAATCTCATCTATTCAGAAAGGATAGAAGAGCAGAAGAGAACACAGGAAAGAAGAGAAAGAGGGTGGCAGATAAGAAGATAGAGCAAGTAATACAAAATGGAAGGCAAGACAAGAGAGGCAGCAGAGCTTGGAGGAGGGAGAGACAGCAGAAGTGGGTAAGGTATGTCACATGTGGCTTAGAAACTTATGGAGAGGGCTGATAGTGTTCTGGAGACTGAGATCACAAGAAAAGAATGTTTGGAAAGTTTGATAACTATTAGTGCAAATTTAGGAAGGAAAAGCAGTGAAGGCAAAATGAACTTATAGTGG
Source organism: Protopterus annectens (assembly GCF_019279795.1). Classification (NCBI taxonomy): domain Eukaryota; kingdom Metazoa; phylum Chordata; order Ceratodontiformes; family Protopteridae; genus Protopterus; species Protopterus annectens. Next base: position 529,266,584 of record NC_056737.1, on the reverse strand, counting down.
TAATAGGAAAGAGCAGATTGCAGGTAAATAAGAGAGGTAAGGGGAATGCATAGCAAAGAAATTGGCATTTCTGAATGTCTATAGCTGCAAGTCCTAATCACTGAAAGATTTGACTTAAAACTATAGCACAAAATGCATACTACATACTCCATACCCAGAGTACTAAACCGCTTCCTTTGTGTCATGTATTATATAGAGAATGTGCATTTGTATTGGGGAAAAAAAATAAGGATTCAAAAGTATTAAAGTTTTTTTTTCAGATATGTAAAACTAATCAGCAATATAAAAATAAAACAGATAAAACAATATATAGACAGCTATTGATATGGCATGCACTAAGAGGGCAATACAATAATTAAATAATATTAAAATGACTGAAATGATAGCTGGAAAAAATAACCTCTAGGAACTTTTTGAATGGTGCTTAAAGTTGGAGTCTCCTGAATTCATTCACTTTAATTCCACAGTTACAGCAGTTGAAAGACAAAGTAGTAGGTCCCAGAGGTAGAACACTCACCAAGAGTGCCACCATCAATGTCTGGGAGGCAGAAGAGAGGGGGCCAGCAGGACAGCTTGGTACAAACCTCTCTTAATAAAAGATGGGCCTGTGTTATGTAGAGTAAGACTAGTAATAATGACAGCATTAAAGATGAAATGTGTTTGAGCAGGCAACTAGTGGAAACTTCAAAGGACTGGGAAATTACATTGGTAGTAAGATGTTAATAACTAGCTGGGACATGGAGATTTGAACCAGCTTCAAACAATCAAGTTCACAATCTGGAAGTCAAAGAGGAGCAGTCCATGCATAATAAAACCAAGGCATGCAAAATCAGCATCAATGTCTTCTGATGGAAAGAGGTGGTTGAGCTTGGCAATGTTTATATATGTTGAAAACAGGAATACTTCATGACAGATGAGACCTGATTTTTCAGTGGCAATATGCCAACAAACACATTTACAAAAATAAAGCACTCTGGATGGAGACCTCAGGCTTGTCACCCAAACATAATATGAGGATCAAAGAAAAGAAAATAAGGTTAAATTCCAGGAGTATGGTATGGTATGCATAGCCATGGCAATTGTCTTGGTGGTACTCAATTTAAACTAGCTATGAAGACTCCACTGAAAATTGCAATCAGGATCATCTGACCGAGAATTGTAAGGGAGGCAGAGATAATGCTTCAAGTCATCAGCAGAGAAGTGATAATGTGAACCAACACACCGAATAAGATCACACAGGGACAGCAAGTACAGAGTGAAAGTAATGGCCCCAAGGAAATAAGAAGGATGGTACTTCTCAGTTCATATGGCAGTCTGAGAAGGAGCTAATATCTAAAATGACCTCCTGAGAGTGAACTTAGGGGGAGGTAAACTGATTCAAAACTAAATAAGAAATAACAAAGAAATGACAGCTATTCCGGTAGGATTTCATCACTGACTATGTTAAATGCAGCTGTGAGACCATGGAGCGCCACAAGAGAATTCCTCTGATTGTGAACCATGAGTAATTCACTGAAGACATGGTGAGAGCAGTGTCATTACAGTGATGGGCTCATGGTGAGAGCAGTGTCATTAAACTGATGGGCTCATGGTGAGAGCAGTGTCATTGTAGTGATGGGCTCATGGTGAGAGCAGTGTCATTACAATGATGGGCTCATGGTGAGAGCAGTGTCATTACAGTGATGGGTGCATGGTGACAGCAGTGTCATTGCAGTGATGGGCTCATGGCAAGAGCAATGTCATTACAGTGATGGGCTCATGGTGAGAGCAGTGTCATTACAGTGATGGGCTCATGGTGAGAGCAGTGTCATTACAGTGATGGGCTGAGCACATTTCGGGAATAGATCATAAAGGTCATGTTCCTTAAAGCAGAAATCAAACTGCTTCTTAAAAATACTTACTAAAGAAGCTTGACTAGAAAAAAAACAGGTTTTAGATGACATAGGTTCATAGGAGGTTACTAGGCTAATGGCCCTAGAGCCCTTACAAGCCTAGCCATATTATTATCGAGTTACCCCAATTGTCAGTGGTTAGGTAAGCAAAGTTCACAGAGGTAAGGGTCTATGGTAGTTAATGCTGATTTCTTCCATCCAGGAGGGACATGGTCACCACCCCAGGAGGGAATTTGTGGTCTGCCATCCATCAATCTATGTTGCGTTTGAAAAGGGTCAGGGAGAGGCTCTGTTCAGAGAAGTGGCGGTCTCTGGGAGATGTATCTATCTCTCCGGCATGACCTGCATATTAACCATGTAGGTCATCACAGTCTAATAAAACCATTCTGAGGACCTTGATCACTAAGGTCTGCTTTGACAAAGATGGAAACACACTGGACTGAAAATAAGGTCTGACAATTCTAAACAGAAATGGACTCAGTACCACCAAACAAGAAAACATAGCAGTGGAGGGTTAGGAATCAAAACCACAGGTTCTTTCATGCAGACTTGAGTCTAAGAAGATAAAAATCATAGAGGCTGGGTAGGTCAGACTTTTTCCACCTTTGAAAAGAAACATTGCTAGATCACTCCCCTCCCAAAATGGAGCTTTAAACACCTCATTGAACTCAGTGGTGGCAATATTAAATGTGAAAATGGAACAACAAATTTTACATTCCACAGCAAATAAAGCCTTTTGAATGAAGAAGCAGGCTGTGGTACTCATCCTTTCAATGACACCGAAGGTTAGAGGAAGTGAGTTACTCACAGCAAAGACCTTCCAGTTTAGAAAGGTAAATCTCTTTAGGAAGGTCTCCAACTGACATGATGCATAAAAGCTGACATATCCACGCTTTTTCCTTCAGTTGCCAAGTATTATTTCAACAAGCAAATGCCTTCATCCACTCCTAAATAGAGAACAGTGATCAAGGTAAAACCAAGGTTCACAAGTTACTGGTGGACCAAATGTAAACAGCACAGGACAAATAGATCCCAAAAAGAAGTTATGGTCATATTATATTTAGATATAAGTTCAAATGGATTAATTGTACCAGAATCTACAGAGAAGTAATACAACAAAGGGCAAAGGAAAAAAACATCTTGGGTCCCTAATCTATAATTCCCACATTGTACCAGTTTACAACTTGGGAGTCACACAGGGAAGTCCATATGAAAAGAAAACTAAGCAATGATCAAACCAGTTGACATGCTGTAGCTCAAAATGATAGCCTAATGATCTATTTCAGAGTACCATGTGTTTCAAGGCAGATATATTGCAGGTGAGCATGATGTCATTATCTAATGATGTGTATGGCATGATGTCATTATCTAATGATGTGCATGGCATGATGTCATTATTTAACAATGTGCATGGCATGATGTCATTATCTAATGATGTGCATGTTAAGCATGTAGGCTCACTGTGTGTAATGTATAAAAGGATTGCACATAGGAGGTAAACATAACTGATGAGAGAAATGGTGGAGTGTGTGACAGCTGACATGGCCACTGAAATGAAACAGAAGTAAAAGTAGAAAAGTGAATAACTTATTTACTGCAGTGAAATTACACCTAGAGTAGCTGAAGTTCAGGAAAAAATTACATCAAGACCTGGGAGCAGAAGGGCAACGTGGAAATAAGAAACAGAGAGAATTTGAACACAAAGCCAAAAGGGGGAAGTTTATTGGAAGATAAGCTAGTGATCACTAAATCAGAAATACAGCATACGACATGTTGATTGACATGCCGTTGTAATGAATGAATATAAGCATTGTTTAGGTGCAATATGTAGGTCTTCCACAGGCAACAAAATATTGTTACAGCCACAGGATACAGGCAGAAGGATGCAAAGAAATGGCTGTTAACAGTTCATGCAAAATCAATGCTGCAAAATTAAAAATACGTAGATTAATGCAAACACATGGTGTCTGTAATGTTTAGCAATGTAAGGAACAGAACAGCTAAAACTGTAGAAATCAAACAGAGACAGGAACAGTAGACATGCAGACACACAGCCTGGAGATCTCAAAAGGAAAAGGTTGTGTACAATGTCATATAGATATGGATCTAGGACTATTGAACCAAAGTTCAATAGTCCAAATCCACAATAATCGAACGCACTTTAACGAAAGCACTTTCACCGAAAAAGCGCTTTCGTTAAAGTGCGTTCTAAAAAAAAAAAAAAAAAAAAACAATAAACCCCCCTGTACACACCCTCTACTTTTATATTCTCACTCTGAGGTCACACTACAGTGGAGAAAAGGGAAATCTCCATTAAACGCACAGTAGTGTGACTGGCACAACCAGCATACTTAACTGAAAGTGCTGCTTCGGTGAACAGCACTTTTGGTTAAGTATGTTCGGTGATTTCTGTTTCGGTAGAAAGTGCCGTTGGGGATCTGTACAGATCCCATAGATATGTATTAGTGCCATTAAAACCTCAGGTAATAGCAATGTTCTGGAGATGGTTTGCCTACCATTTTTCTGTCTTATAGGGAATATCATACCCACCTGGATAGATCTTTCCTTTAAGGCATCCACACAGTCTTGTCTAGGCTTTAGTACTACCAACATATTTATGATCGCAATGGTTTTCTTAGACTGGAACTGCTGATAATAGTGTCAGAATGCCACAGGATTCTGTGTTGTGGGTTAAGCAGATTGAAATACACTGTGGATATTCCAGAAGGTGAGGATGTAGAATGAGGGAAACACTCTGCATTGTCTGTTACATTACATACTTCATCAATTTCCCAAGCATATAGTTTTCACTGACAAGGGATATAATTGGCGCCAGGGAATCTGACAATGTATTCTACACCAGCCAGATGGCTTCCTTTACATTGTCTGAAAGTATGTACTATAAGTCTTGTTTCACGGACCAGTAATGTGAATGCCAGTTCCATACTATACAATACAGAGACATGATGCTCTACCTGCTTCCAGAGGATTTGGCTCGGGATACAATCATAGCATTTTGCCTGAAGCTGTGGAAGTAATACTAGATACATTTCAAGGTTACATTCTCAAAGGCATATATTATATATTCCACCTGTACTGGTATGTACAGATCTGTGAACAGATTGAACTGATTGCAGAACATTTGACTGTATGGTACTTCATTTTTATATGTTATTAGGATGACTATAAGTGGAGGGTACATTTTGGAGCTGGCAGCCCCCCCCCACCCCATAAATACAGTTATTTGCAAACTGCTTATTGAACAGGAAAGGTGCCATCTCTCATTATCAGTTCTGATGAAACTAGGCCTTTGACATCTTTGTTTGCAAGTGTTTGGACTGTCATTTTCTTGGTGAGATCCTATGCTAGTTTATATCTAAAGTGTCCTTGCTGTAATGGAAACTCCCTCCAATGTGTCAAGACTTCCATTACTGCCTAGTTGCTTGTCAGGTGTGTTTCAGTTTTCTGTCCTCTTTTGCAATTGCCTGCCCCAGTTGTCTCTTAAAAGCATGTTTGGGATTGTTTCTTCATCCAGTCCAGTTGTGCATGATGTGGCACTATGGGTACACTGATGTGGATACAACTGCCTTATGGGGGCAGGGCTAAGTGAATGGTGGTGAGAGCTGGACTCAGCAACATGTGATGGCTATCGACTGCTCTGGTTAAGGCTGTTCCACTGCACTTTTCTACAAATGTTCTGATGGAATTCCAGAAGTAGCATTCCTTCACACACATGATGCCATCTGTGTTTAGTGCTGTCCTCTCTGACATGGCGTTGTAGAGTATGTCTGACCTGATACACCTGCATACATCTTATACCATAATTCATCTTGTCATGTTCATGCTGCATATCATAACTGACCCTTCTTTGCAGTCCCTTTGCTTCTAAGCAGTACTGCTGTGGTGACATTTGCCATCTATTCTGTATGTATGCAGGAAGTGCTTTGTTTACAATAATTTCATTGTTTACAGAAAACATTCTCCTATAGTAGGGCATTGCTAAACTTTTACTTAGATGTGCTGCTGAATATATTTTTCCGCTGTTATGATAACCATGTTGCATATTGCTGTGGAATGCATGCACACCATTTGTCAAACATTACAGACTGATTTCTTGGAGCTGTTCTGTATATGACACCAGCACAATTCTACATAAGCAGTTATTGTCATGCTTCAGAAAACAGTGAGCTTCTTTATGCTACCTCTGTGCCTCCCCACATCACTATTCCCATGATAACTGATATTGCGGATGCCTCAGATTTTACATACATGGTGCATACAGTTATTTCTATCACCAAGTACTTATGCATGGTATAATCAGCTTCCATAAATAAAGACTCATCATACAGTATGAAGCTAGATCAGTGGAAGATATCACCCTCAAAAACCCAATCCAGACTTTGTCTAGGGTTATTGCCTGGAGAGATAATGATATGAGCAATTTGAATCTCTTCATAATGTCAAATAAGTATTTGTAAAACGAGCCTGGACTCCTCATCAACATGTATGTTAAAGTCCAGCAAAACTAACCATTTTGAGGTGACCCATGGTCATGTTTGAGCTAACTCATGAAGAAATGAGCAAACACAATGAGATGGATGGTAGTTAAGAAAACACTTGAAGTTTGCTTGTGTGCTCATGGCATACTTGTATGAGATAGATAGTGGATAGTACAACTATGGTCTTTGACAAATGCATATGAGAGTGACAAAACATTACAGCTTCGCCCAAGACCATGTCCAAATGCAAGCTTTAGGCAGACAACCTAGGGAGGTCTGACAGTCAGCTGAATTGGAAAAGAGATATTATAAAGTCAGGTTTATAAAATAAATGCCAGATTACTGATGGACATCAAGTCAAAAATAATTGTCATCTTCTTCCAAACAGATATATCACTGAAATACATCCTGTGTATGAGCAAAGGTAACCATTTCCTACTTTTGTGTCTGAGATGTTACTGGAAACCATGGACACATTCCATAGCATGAATAATACAGAAAACAAGCTATTTCACCCTTTAACAGTGCAGAGATATGAGCGCTATCAATGGTTAGCCCACTTGGAAGCATATACACCTTTATGCCATGTGCAAAGTGACTAAAAAAATGAGAAACAAAAATAGATACATAGGCTAAAGTCTTTTTTGTTAAACATACCTTCATACCTTTATTGAATTATCACTTGTGACATAGGCAATTTTACATTCATACAAAAGTAATCAAACTATATTAACAAATTAACATTTACAAATAGTATACTTCACATATATTGCTATATATCATATAACCTAAGCAACATTACATAAACTGAAGCCTTAAACGGAAATGGGAAGGCAAAACACTAGAGAATTATGAACAAAAAATGTTAAGAAAACGGGAATACTTTCAGTGAGAAAGAAGAATAGTTTAGATAAAAGACAGGATGCTGAAGGGGCACAGTCAAGCATGCAGTATGAAAGTAAAGTAGGAGAAGGAGAGGTGAAGGTAGACTACAGAGGGCACAGGAAGAGAGAGAGGGGGCAAGAGTGCTAGAATGGGCAGAGCTTTCTCAGACGCCCGAGTAGGCATTGCAGGATAACCACAAAATGGAGAAAGGGGATAGCTTTCGGACAGGAGTTTGAGCAAGGACAAGGCATTTAGGCCAGGAAGCATACTGAAGGATGGTGAAGGACCAGCGAAGGCAAACATGGTAATTCAGCAAGCAGAAGTAGTTTAGAGGCAAAATAAAGTACAAGGTAGCCAGAGAGAAACAGAGGGCAAAATAGTGTGAGCATGTTTTTGTGGATAGGGTGTCTGGCAGGAAGTAATTCAATTATAAGAAAAGTTAAATGGAGAGGCAATTAAGACAGGGAAAAAGGAAGGGCTTAGTGGTAGGGAACTGCCTTAGATACGACATTAGAAAGAACATCATTCTCTGAGACCAGACAATATGCAAGAGGCAGACAGCACCCACATAGACTGGTCTGTGTGGGAGCTATTATGAAAACCTAAGATGGAGATAAAAGTCAGCAGAAAAGGGAAATCAGAATGGCTTTCTCTTAAGTGTCGCTAGTGCTAATCACTATGTCTGCAAGAAGGGATAAGACAGAGCAGTCTGTCTTGTACCACAGTAAAATTTGTTTAGCCTGCTATAATATAAGGCCTGTATTTATAAGTAATTAAATTGTCCAGAATGCATGTTTCTACTCTATTTCAGAATCCTTATTTTAGTAGAAAATGCAGCAAACATCAGTGTCTTGTTTTAATAAATTGTAAATCTTTTGCTTTCAAGTCATAAAAACTACCTACTATTTTTTTTACTTCTTTCTCAACCTTGTTTCTTCTTACTTAGCTTTTTAACTGTAGCTTACTTAGTGTTTTAGCTGCTTTTATGTATATATAGACTTCTCTGTATATGTGGACTAGCTACTTATTCTGCTGTATTACTGCCTCAAATCGTTTTTCAGTTGTGCACTTGCCTTGCTTCATTTAAAAAGTTTTAAATTGCTTATTTTTGGAGAGTTTTAATTGCATTTACTGTTTAGGACTACACACTCAAGTGTGTTAGCCTTTTCTGTGTTTATTTACTGTATTATTGCATTGTTTAGCCTGTTTCAACAAAGAAAATACTATCTTGTTTGCTCGTTTCCCACCTTTCCTAGCCAGTCCATATCCCAGGCTTTGCTTGTCTCAGGACTTTATTTTCTGTGTTCAGAGCTATCCAGACCATGCTGTGGTAGAGGGAAGTCCTACTGTTTACCAGTGGGAGTGGTGAGCATTGTACTGCCTATCTAACACTAGAGGAGTGGTTTCCAGCTCTGAAATTGTAATTTTATTAGCCTTTTTTGGGCTGATTTCTATCCCTTTCAACTTTCTGGCTTAAAACGCATGTGTTTGCACACTTTTCACATGTGCAGCACTGCGAGGCTACAGTTAAACTATTCCAGGTGCCAGAAAGTCTGCTCTTCAAATTTTCCCTTAGAACTAGCTGGTTTCTCAGTAGTAGCACTAAAATCTGAACCCTTGTGACTAGCACTTGCTCTAGAACCTGCTGGAAAGCACTAGGAAGCCTGAAACTGATACAAGCACTCAACTCTCCTTGTCAATAAGGAGAAATTAATTGTAGGCACTAAATAGCCTATAACTGCAAAGTGCCTTGCAAAGGTAAGGGAAAACAGCTCTTAAACTTTACAAAAAAAGCACCTAAACAGGCATGTCCAAGGGTCAGCTTCCGGTGATTTCTCCTGTTCACCTGGTGAATCTGGGCATACTGGTGCAATGCGGCAACTGCCTCATGTACACAGACAATCCGCTCCTCCTACCACCCAACACTACAACCTGCGAGAGATGCACTTACATAGCCAAACTGGAAGCAAAGCTTTCTCCTGCCAAGATTGTGCTAGACAGCCAAGAGGAGAAGGTTAAAACCTGCACTACAGCTCAAGCAACTCATAGCCCTTCAAAACCCACACCATCAACACCCACACATAGCAACACTAAACCCACATATGCAGAGGCCCTTAACATTAACCTGCCCAAGCAACAAGGACCTCCGAAGCTGAAATGCAAACAAACACCAGTCACAACCAAAGTGACACATAGCTCGTAACACCAGTGTGCCACCCAAGAACAGCCCCTAAGGCAAGACAATGTACCCAACACTTTAGTCATAGGTGACTCTATAGTCAGGCACACTGATGTCCCACTCACCAGGCTGAACAAGGAGAAAATTACAGTCAGCTGCCTGTCGGGTGCCAGGATCCACCACATAATGCATGCACTCAAGTCACTCCACAACAAGTACAAATACGACTCTGTCATTGTCCATGATGGAATGAATGACTTAAGATGTACCTCCCTGGACTACATGAAAAGAGACATGGAAGAGCTCTTGGATCATGTGGCCCAGGCAGGTATGACCCTAGCTCTGAGTAGCATCCTGTCTTTGCCCAGAATGATACCACAGTATAAGGACAAAATGATTGACTTCAACAATTAGCTAAGCTTCTGGTGTCATTCAAAGGGGATCCAGTATTTGTCTGCCTGGGAAGACATGATCGACAAACCACAATGCTTTGCCAGAGATGGTCTGCACCTGTCACTCCTGGGATTCAGGTTACTGGCTAAAGTTCTTGCCACCCCTATAGTGCCTTTTTTAGGCAAGGTTCAAAGGATAAAACCACCACTGTAACAGATACAAGCATGCAAAATCTGAAGGTAATGCTATTCAATGCTAGAAGTCTAAAGCTCAAAATGCACTCTCTCAAGGCAGTCCTAAAAATGGAGAACATCGATATCTGTGCAGTAACTGAGACCTGGTTCAAGGGTCCAGAGAGCACCCCTGCAATACCAGGCTAAAACTCTTACCACACTTTTCGGCGACAAAACCAAGACCAAAACACTAAAGGTGGAGGAGTGCCCATATTCACCAAGGATATTCACACCTCCAGGCTAGTTGCTCAACACAATGCATCTGAAATTCTCCAGGTGCAACTAACACTAGGTAAGACTGCAATCCAAATTGTAGCTTGCTACAGATTCCCCACCATGTGCCAAGATTCTCACTACACCTTTCTAAACATATTGGAAAATATTAAGATAGAACCAAACACCCTAATACTGGGTGATTTCAACTACCTTGCCATTAAGTGGGAAAACTACTCTGGTACCAACTCCTTTTCCCCAACGGTTCTTGGAATTCATAAATTCCAACGCCCTGGATCAACTAATCCATTGTCCCACCAGGGGCTCCAATATCCTAGATCTGGTCATTACCAACATGGGAGATAGATGCTCCACACTAGTGGTCACCACCTCATTGGTCAGGTCTGACCATAAGCAAATCACCCTTGACATCCACATCCCACCCCCCAGTAAGGAAACCTCCTTAAAAAACTTCTCCAAAGCCAACTTCATGCTACTGAAGTCAGAAGTGACAAACTTTATGACACCCATGCAGACGGGATCTGAAAGTTCGACTGCAGAATACTACACTAAGGCACTGTACGAGCACATCCACTCATGCATGAATCGTGCCATACCAAATAGAACCAAGATGCTCTTCTCCAAAAAAGGAAGCCAATCTGGTGGTCCCCTGCTATAAACAAACTATACAACAGAAGGAAGAAACTGTTGCAGAAAAGAGGAAAATCCCATGATGCAAAAAACTCCCTCACCAGCCTCAGTAAGAAGCTGAGAGCCCTCATAAAATCCTCATAAGCTCGTTACAAAAATAAAATTGCCAAAGATTCCAAAGACAACCACAAGGCATTCTATATTTATGTGAATAATCTAAATGGCAATTCTCAGATCTGGTCTGAGCTACAACAGAATGGCATTAAATATACTGATCCCAATGATATTGCCAATATCCTGGCAGATCAATTTAGTGCCAACTTCACCCCCTCTCACCCCCTAAAGGACCCATCTCAATACCAAAAGATTGCCAAATTCCAGTAATCACAGCCACACAGGTAGAAACCTCACTCTCCAAAGCTAAGAATACAGCATCCATGGGACCAGATGACATCCCAGGCTGTGTACTACATGAAATACAAAATTAACTGGCTCCTCACCTAAGTGTTATGTTTAATCATAGCCTCACCTCAGGCTTCGTGCCCACCGAGTGGCACACAGCTACAGTTATCCCACTCCACAAGGGGGGATCCACCTTGGATCCCGGGAACTACTGTCCCATCAGTCTGTCAAGCCTGATCTTCAAGGGCATGGAATGCATTATCATGGAACTTATAAACAAAGACATTGGCAACCTTCAAACACTGGACCCCACACAGGTTGGGTTTGTGAAAGGCTGATCTTGTCTCCTGAATCTGATTGACTTCTTCGAATCAGTCTCCAGAGCTGTGGACAAGGGTAAGGCAGTTCACACAGCCTATCTGGACCTCACCAAGGCCTTTCGACACCATCCCCCACTCTGGAATCATAGATAAACATAAATCCCTACGTCACTCGATGGGTTGCCAACTGGCTTACTGACAGAACCCAGACTGTAAAAGTAGCTGACTCCAAATCCAGCTCCAGACAAGTGACAAGTGGAGTACCTCAGGGTTCAGTCCTGGGACCACTCTTGTTTGGCATCTACTTCTCTGAAGTACAGGCCAACACTAAGGGACTCTGGCTAACAAAGTTCGCAGATGACTGCAAACTGGGAGCCATTATTGAATCCCCAAATGATGTGGATATTCTACAAAAGGACCTTACAGAAACAGATGCCTGGTGCCAGAGCCATGGGCTCAAGCTTAATGCCAGGAAATGTATAGTTATCCCCGTTGGAAAAAAACATGTACCAATGAATTACCACATAGGTGGCAGGACACTAAACATCGAAAGTGTGATGAGAGATGTAGGGACACAGGTGGACAGTGGTCTCACTTTCGATAACCACATCACCACAACAGTCAGGAAATCCTTCTATGTGGCACACCTCATCACTAAGGGCTTTTCATCCAGGAAAAAGGAGGTCATTGTCCCACTGTACTCATCCCTCATTAGACCCTTTATAAAGTATAATGCCCTGTTTGGTATGTACCTCAAAAGACATCTGCAACAGCTGGAATGGCCACAGAAATACCTCACTAAAAAAAAATCACAGGCCTAAAGCAGATGCCATATGCAGTCTAAAAAAACTCCAGCTATACTCTGTGGCATATCGTCTACTCAGAGGCAATCTCTGCTTATCATACAAGGCCATGTCAAATCCTGAGCTGTTGGACGTGCTCCACTTAAAGAAATCCCAATCCCTCGGAGCCACATGCCGCAGGGCTCTAAACCTTGTCATCACAGTGAACAAAACATGTTGGAGGGATAGGTTCCTGACCCAGCGACTCCCCATACTCTGGAATAGACTGCCCATACATGTCAAGCAGAGTGCCTCTTTGACCCTCTTCAAAAGGAACCTTGATGATTGGATGGGAGATAGGAAATTTACCCCAGGGATCATGTCAGTCACCCTGCTAGAGAGGGGTCCAGAGAAGTAAATATTGTGGGAAGAAATATCCAGGGAATTGTTATGGCTAGGCTTGCATAGAACTATGAACCTATGAACCTATGAACCTACTTCTCAAATGAAAAATATTTCCATACAGTTTCATATTTTGCTAAGATTTCCCTGTCACATTCTTTCTTCTCCTAACTGCTGTGTTCCTCTTTTTTTGCTCTTGGTGTCTTAAATATTTTCTGCCTTCTGCTCAGCTTGCCTTCTTACTGTTTGTACTATCTCTTTTGATTCATCCTGGCCTATGCGTAACTTTATTTCCCTTCTCTACAAATCACTTATACTTTCATCAATTTTATATTATTAATTTATTTATATTGTTACTGGGGTTAACCCTACTAGGCAAAGTCAATTTTCAGATTAGACTTGATTGGGAGAAGCTCAGAAACACTTGTTAAAAAGGCGGTTGTATAAAGCAATCAAAGGTATATTTATTGTGCTAGTCATCATTAGAAATAGTACAAAGAGGTTCCAGAAAATGTTTTCATCATCAGTCCATAAAGTATAAATATCCGTTCAAATGTCCTACAGTACACATTGTAGATATCTGATGAAATAATTATCTTCACAAAACTATAGTTACTGTTGAAATTACTACATTTCTTAAATGCATTCATTTCACCTCTACATTTATTAATACTTGTTGTTTTGCCTAAAAATCATTCTCCCAGATTTAATAAATTCCATGTAGGCATAGTATAGAGCCTACACATAAGTTTCCATGTCCGTGGTTCCCCCTCAGTAGCGCGCTATACATATTAATGATGGTGCATTGCTGAGGGAGAGTTATGGAACATATTTTCTGAATCAGTGTACAGAGTATGTCACTAACTGTGTCCACAGATGAGTAACACACCCCCTGTACTGTCCAAGTGCATGATAGCAATGTACTTAATTTTTTCCTTTTTTTTTAAAGTTTGTGCAGCAACTGACACATGCCGGACATCTAAAAATAGAAACCACATGCATGTAATTTTTGATTCAAAGGTCAAGTTTAAGCATTGTTTAGCAGGTTTGTATGGCATGGCTCAGTGCTTAGCAGTACTTAAATGTGGCTCAGAGGTATATGTAAAAGTATAGTAGCATTCCACATATCCACATAGCCAAGTGAATAGAGTTATGGTCTTATGTGCAGTAGGTGTGGGGTCTGAATACATGGAAGGGAAATTAAGCAATTATTTTCAAAATATAAATTATGCCAATTATTTTAAATCATAATCTGCTGCAGTCAGCTAAGCTCTGCTAAACCTTGCTAATTCATTATAAGCACTGCTTGAACAACCTCTGTTTAGGCACTGCTTGGCAGTGTTTGGCATTGCTTGGCTGTGCTTATCTGGTTTGTGCACTGCTAAGCACTGCTAAGCATTGCCAGTGTAAGCACTGCTCAGCTCAGCTGCACTGGTTTGCGCAGTGCCAAGTGATGCTCCGCCTTTTTAAAAATTGCCCAGTGTCATGTAAGGGAGAGAAAACAGGATATATTAAATGCACAAGGTGGGAATACAGCATAACCAGTTGGAGTTTGAACTGTGCAGGAACTATGGCAGGTGTTGGAGAGGGTGTGCACTTCTGGGTGCAGCAGTGGGGCATTCAAGAGTCTAGGGTCATGGTTGGACTCTTGGTGAAAGACCATAAAGACTGTCTGCTGCAGGGGCAGTTCCAGGGGTCAGACTACAAGGCAGAGACCTGGGACTGGTTGGCATGTGATCTCAACAGTGCTGCAGGTATCCTCTGCACAGATGAACAGGTCCATCACCACTATGATGTCCTGAAGCATTGGACAGTGGATCTTCTGGACACCTGGGTCCGGGAAGCTTGGGCTGGAAATGCCTCACAAGTTTGTAAGTGTTGTTAGTATTGTTTTACCAATACCTAATCTGAATGTTTGATAGACAGGTATACATAATGGTGTGCTTCTCTCCCTACAGCTGCAGATGAGAGAGCTCGGAACCTAAAGGCGTATGCAGGACACTTGGTCAGGTTGTGCCATGAGTGTGGTGAGTACAGATTAATTTGCACTCTATAGTCAAATAATCAAGAAAGAGTAAAGCATTAACTGCCAGTAGGTACATACAGTAAAGATTTGTGTATTGCAGTGAATGTGGATGTAGGCCTGTACTGCAATAAGTGACTATTGCCAACTATAGTGCAATAAATTGGGAAGACTAAATTATTAACCCTGATAATGTAAATGAAATAAAGTTTCTACTGCAATGATTGTGGAATTACAGCTGTATTGCAACGTCTGCATTATATCAACTGTTTTGCAATAAAGACTTGAAATTATACCATAAAGTGCATGAAAGTACTCCTAATAAAGCTGTGTTGTGCAATATATGTGTAATTAGGTCTGTTTCATGAAATCAATTAAGACAACAGCTCTGAAATAAAAACACAAAATAATACCACTACCTGCCTCAAGGTATAGCTAATAAAGAGTTTAATGCAATAACTGTAGATTCAGAGCTGTAGTACAAGAAATGCATTATGACACCTGTTCTGCAGCAACATCTGAAGCAATAGCATTAACACCCAAGATATAGTGTGTATATCAGGATTGTCTTGTGTTAACAATTGCATTTCAGCTATATGCATTCATGCTCCGAGGTATGGTGCTGTGGGCAAGTTTGACCAGTGTAATATCTGTAGACTGCAAATATACTATCTACCACTGTATATGGGTGAGGTAGCCAACCCAGTAATCTGATATGGTTTGTAGACTTCACAGATATTTCCACCCACTAACTGTATATTGTGTACACATGCATTCTATGAAGTAATGTATAGTTTACCTTGTATCTCTGTCATGCATGAATCTCAGAGTCTATATTATATATTCAAAACTTCAAAATTTCAAACGTCATGTGTGACAACATATGAGTGAAACTTGAATCTTTGAATATATAATAAAAATGTAAAAAAATAAACACTTACCTTAATGCACTGAGCTGGGGAGCAAGCCCCCCTGTGACCCCCACACCCCTCCTACTTAAATATACCAACTCCGAGAGTGCACTTCTATGCAGAAAGGGGAAATTTTCCCATTCTGCGTGTACAGAGCCATTGCCTTTCACCTTCGAACATTTCAAAGTTCAATCATATGGTGTCGACCATATGACATTCAAACTTTGAAATGTTCGATAATTTAATAGAGACCCTGAATCTCATGCATGTGTGTTCAGCTGTCATTGCAGACTAGTATAAAACTGTAGGACTATTACCAGGTCATATTTTGTTTCCAGGAGAGCTCTAGGCAAATATCAGTGAGTCAGTAATCAGCAGTGGCTCAGTAGCTCAGTTTGTTAAATGCTCTGTCTGAAATTAATTTTACCACTCACAGACCAGGGTTCACATCTAGTGCCATCTAATAATAAATGTTACTGAATAAGTTACGTATTGATGACAGATGTTCTCTCCACAGGAAATACTGGTAAATGGGTGAAGTAGCCCTTATTATAAGTAAATAATTTGTGTGTTCAGATGTAACAGACTGTTGACAGAATTGACCAAGAATGTGATATGACTTTATAAAATAAAGGCAAAAAGTACAACAGTAATAAAAGAAAAGAAAATAAATAAAAAAAATGTCTAATCTTGGTATGGCTGTATGCCTGGAGTGTCTGAAAGCTTGCTGAAGTTCTGTCTGGCATGACAGTTGCCTTCTCTCTGTACTGTAGACATACATGTATCTCAAGTGTCATGCTATCACAGACTGTAATTACTGTTGCATAGTCTCTCTGTCACAGATGTATCATCAGCATGATTATGTCAATAACAGTCAGACTACATCAGTCCACAGTACAACTTGGTAGTTATATAGGTCCACCTGATGTGCAATGCTCTCTGTAGTTGTGTACCTGCAGGTGTTACTGCCTGGCCCATACTTTCCCATGTGGCTAGCTTGAGAGGTATGTATGTGCTACAGAAACTATAGGGCACTGTTATACATAAAGGAAGGACAGACTTGTAGAGTATATAGCAGTACTGTTTTAAACTATATAGGCTATACCAGTATTAATGAACTGTATTCCTCTGTCTCACCCCATCCCTTATCTTCATCTAAATGTATTATTGTTATACATTGGTTATGGTTTACTATTAACATAAGTTGTTCTCTAAACTTTATTTTGGGGCATGTGTTTTATTATTGTTATATCTTGTAATGGTTGCATATTAGCATATCTTGTTGAATTACCAATGTTGTTGGCCTTATGCCTTAACTGCTACTGGCATGCTGTTAATATACTGACTGTTATGTTATTTATTGTTGTGATGCATATAATATGCATTGATATGTTAATGGAGTATTTCCAATGTTCTGGCATGCTGCTATAACTAACAAAATGTTTTGTTCATAACTAACCTATACACATTGCTATACCTCTATCACCACAGCACATCAGGGCAGGCCGGTTCCTGCTGATCCACCTAACCTAACTCAGACGGCCATGGCACCGGGTGCTAGCACATCTGGAACCCAAGCTGGTGGTGCCCCCTCCACTGGCCCTTCACCACCTTCAGGTGGAACCGCCTCAGGGGATGGGTGGTAATGGAGGGACGGTAGTCACCCAGGATCAACTACTGGCAGTGGTCCACAGGATTGTTCATAGGAGCTATGAATGTCACCTTCACTGGATTGAGGGCAACTTGACAACCTGGTGGGGCCTGGTAGCCCTAGCACCCAGCCTCCAGCATGCTCACCTTAGGGGCAGTGAAGGAGAAGTGTTGACTGCCCATGGGTGAGGAGCTCAGTCCCACTGCTACCATCTGGGGGAACATGCATCTCTGATTCCACAACACCCTCCCCATCTAAGGTGTTTACCCTCCCCATGTGTCACACACCTCTCCTGTATGCTGTCTTGTCTGTCTGCAAATGTAACCTCTCCTACCCAACTTACCTCCCCACATGTACCTACATCCCTTCCCCAACATTCCACTCTCTCCTTAAAAAAAAAATGGACACCTGTCCCACAAAATAATATTGCCCCTTACACAGCTTTCCATTTTGCACGTGTCCACTGGACACAACTAGTTAAGTCTGATTGTCTTGACAACACATTTATGTTGTCCTCACCCAACTCTCTGGGGTTTGAGGGTCCAAATACATGTACAAAGTCTGTAAAAACTGAACACCTGTTGCTGTACAAGAAATGGAAAGCTACAGTCCTTTCCTACACCCTTCCTGAACAACCCTACCTGCCTTTCAGTATGTTTTCCCCCTGCTTGCCCCCATTTCACCACTGTCCTATCAACCCCTTTTTTCTTTTCTTTTTTTATTATTAGCACAGGTTTGTGTGGAGATAAGTGGCGCACCATGCATACCCATGCAAACCCAGTTAAATGAGCTTAAAAGTGCCTTAATGATCTTATGTGTTTCTCACAGTTTTAGGCACATCTGCAAAATAATCACCCTTACAGCATCTCAAACCCGGGTACCTGCCCACTACAGCATAGTGCATTAGCCTACTGGGCCACTCAGCTTTGAATTAAAACAGGTGTTGCCAGAAAAATATACTGATTGCCAGTGACAGACTGCAAGTACATATAATGAGAAAAATGGGAGTGTACCTGGGACTGTGATGAAAACATTACACCAGTACACAGCCAAATAAATAATAATGGGTGTACATGAGGCATGGGATAGCAGGCATACCTGTCATCTGTACAGATTGTTGCAGAATGTCCAGAGTTGTGCCCCCTGTTTTTGGTCCAGTTTTCATAAAATCGTATTTTTCTGGCAAAGTAGTGGCAAGTCATTAAAGATAGAGGTTAGAAAATCACAACAATTTGAGTTTCACACTTCATACCCATCCGAAAACACAGGCTAATGCAAAACCTGTTATTCTATCAACATTCTAAGTTTGTAAGAGCAATATTTAAAGATTGTTCCCATTTTTGGGCCTTTGTCCCATTTTTATGTATGGTTTTGTACAGATTTCTTGTTCTAAGAGGTTGAGAGGTATGATAGCAGGTAATTTTTCCCTTTTATCAGCAACATCTTTAAAAACACCTGCTAAGGCAGCAATAGCAAAGTACATGTGAACAGCTGGGATCCTGCTGCACAACAACTTCCTTTGAAAGCCATGCACATAATGATGGATGCAGTCATGTGTCACAGACTGTATGTATGCACATATATCTTGCAAATACACCTACTACAGCACTGACTCAGTAGCTCAGTCTGTTAAATGCCTTGCATGTAATATATTTTGCCACCCACAGTCCTGGCTTCAAATCTACTGTGTTGCACATCAATTACATTTGTGTGAACACAGCAAGTAATGACTGAGTCATACAATTTTTAACCCACACAGGTTGCTGCTACTGCATTAGCTGCTACCCATGTTTGCAAGTCAAAGGCCTGTAGGTAGGGGCACACTGCACATATTTGTACAGCCAAACTATAAGCTGCCTACTACTCTGTGACTGGTACTGTTACATAACAGATGTACCTTACACACATCCCTATATTGGACTGTAAAGGGTACCCTTACCCTGGCTCTGCTGTGATGACAAATCTGACACTGCTGCCTCAGTTACACATACAGCTTGCTGTCAGCCAAAGAGTTCACACTTTTCCCAATGTGTCCTAGGCTGCAGCAGCTGCAGCCTTAAACATACACAGCTGTATGTTAAGCTAGCTGCTACAGACTTACCATACTTCACAATGCCCTATTACAAGGGATCCAGACAACACCATACATAAGGGGCAAAGGTCCAGCAACAGGGACATGTTTCACAGTTTGCCCAGGCATGTTGTCTGACGTTCACATGTCTCTCTCTCCTTACTGAACTCAGCCCACAATGTTTGCCACTGAGCTGCCAGATAATCAGAATGTCATGGGACAATGGCCAAACATATCATGCAAAACTATGGATATACCTCATATATCTCAACAGTGGACTTTACTTGTACCTACCCTCTGTGATGCTGTAGTCTCCACACCTCACTAATGTCCATCTCAAAGATTAGAAAGAGGCCAAGGCCTACATGAAGCCCTTAAATATTGCACTGTGGTGCCATGTCATTGGCTAATGAAAGTGAAACCCAGCTGTTTTGGATGCAATTAGCAAGTCTGAGCCACAGTTTGGTGTACAGGCAATTACCTATTAATGAGCATTCACTACAAAAGACAATCAACTGCCTATGGGGAACACGTCTGTATGTTGCTTTACTCAGACACACTATGGTTAAACAACCTGTTTGCAGAGGATCTGGTCAAAAAAGATTACTTCACTCTACCAGGTATGTAATACATGAGCCCATATAATGGGATGCAGATGGGAGGATGGAGGCATGGAGAAAAGGGATTACAGCAGTAGGCCTGTAGTACATCTATGGCATTGACATGTTGATGATACTCTGCTGTCCAACAGATACAGGCATGCCTCTCAACTGTCCCTGCTTTGAATCAAATCACAGCTCTGTCCATTACTCCCTCCTACAGTGGTCAGCTCCTGTAGGAAAGCTAGTGGATTATCCATTAGACATATTGACAGTAAGTAAGGGTGTACACAGCTGTAATATCACACGATGTACTGTAATTCACCTCCTCTCAGTCTGTCAATGTCACACAGAAATAGTTCAGACATTGTAAAGGTGTCCCTGACTGTCCTTGATGTAGTGTGGCTAGGTCACTGTTTTGTTGACATTCATACCTCATTGCTTGAGAGCTATAGCTAACATACCTGTCACCCCTTACAGCAGGAATTCAGGTCATAGCCATTATTAATGGGGTGACACAGGCCCAAACTTAGCGACAGAGTGTACATATTGGCCATACAAAGTAAGACTATGAATAGACTAATGGAGATTACTGTAGCATAAGTGTTTTCTGAGGGGACTGGCGTGTGACAGCCAGATTCTCTATATTCTGACAACAACCATCAATGATTGGCCAACTGTTTGTCAGACATCCACATGTTTGTGCCAAAAGGACCACATCTATGAGGCACACATTCACATTCTGCAAACATCTGTGTAGTGGAGAGGTATGATGCCTACAAGGAAGATATCCTACAGCAGATTTGCTTTGTCTGCCATTGTGGCACACTAGTGTTGCTGGAATGTCCCCATATAGTTGTTGTAATAGCACACAACTGTTTGTCTGGCAGCTGCTGTATGACATAGTAGTGGGAGTTTGCCTGTAGGGACACACCACATTAGACTGCAGTGATGGGTGTAGAGACATACAACAGACTCTGTCACAGCACACAGGGACATAACCGTTATTGCTACTATCTTGGTGATAGCCACACATGTATTGTGTTAATGGACTTTGGGGTATGACATGTGGGGGAGCAGTGGATAGTGCAGCCCATTTTGGTTGTGCAGGGTCTGTACATAGTGGATGTTGACATATCTGGTCCTGTGATGTGTTCCCCTCTTGTTGCCTTTCAGGAACGATGTCTCGCAGGATGCACCCAGCATTTACAGCTGCAGTAAATAATGTTATCCTGGATTGTCTCAGTCTGTATCACCACATTCTGGTGTCCAGAAATCACCAAAATCATGACCAACATGGAGCACTGTGGGCTGACCTCATCACGACAGTGAACCAAATTGGCCAACAGGACAGGATCTAGGAGCAGGTTCGACACCAGGCCACAGATATTGTCAAATCTGCATGGCAAAGGGCAGCTGCTGTGGCCATGAACCATGCTGATGTAACCATGAACCATGCTGCCACAAGTGGATGGCCTGCAAAAGTACAACCACTCTTGGCCACAGAGGAATTCCTGGTGAACCTGAGATCAGACAACAGCTCCCAGCCATCCATCACGCCATACATCCTGGAGGTGGGTGCCACAGAGTCCACATCAGAGGAGTGTCCAGGTAAGCTTACTGTGTTCATCAGTGTAATACTGTATCAATCATTGTGGCAGGCTCTGTATACCAGTGCATGGGTGTCAGGTCTGTCTGCACTGTGGGGGAGGGTTCGTTTTAACGCACAGTTGTGCACACTTACTCAGAATGTCAGCAATGTAGGCAGTAACACATTAGCCACTGTACATGTGGATATACACTGATATTACCTTGTAACAATGCAACATGTAGTATTGCTGACAAAACTCTCCCTCAAATTTTCATAGGTACATCGGGTGTGGTCAGAGTCTGAGGTCCTATACCTGGTAAGTTTGTTACTGTTATTTGACAGATTGCATATACCTTATGAATGTTAAAGGCTGCCATGTTGCCATAGGCATAACTGCTATGCTTAGCCAGAGTAGAATAGTTGTATGTTCCATTTCGGAGCAGTTTACCAAAGTGCATAGAATCGGTAATCACAGCTGTATATTTGCAGGAACATTAACACATTTTCACTTATTGCTAAGAAGGACTATGCGGCTTGCTATACAAGAGGCAATCACTCCAAGATGCCTGTTCACACACAATAGGGAGCTAGTATGTACCTAAAGCACTGATACTACAACTGGCATATTACGCGCAAGAAAGGTGCACTCAGATTTAGATGTAGATCTATCAGATACACTGTCATGTTACTTATCTCACAGGTGTATTGTACTGGCAATGTTAACTGGATGTAGCTGCAGTGCATGTTATAAAGGGCCTGTCTTGTCTGTGCATGTTGTGTGTTTGTGTGTTGTGCATGGGATCAGAAATAAGATGTGGGATGTGTAATGCAGTTGTAGCTCCTTATCTGTACATGTCTGTGTGGATTACTATACATAATGGTACAGGTAGTAATGCATTGATTTTGTCTTCCTTCTCACATGTGAACATGGGGGTTGGTGTCTGTCCCCCTCATAACCAACCTGATCTCAGTGTTTCATCAGACACTGATGATGATGGTGGCCATAGTGAGGCATAGGTGGGTTTCTTGGTGGCTGAATCTGTCCCAGAATTTGACATCCCACTTTCTCCACCATTGTCCCTGCACACAGTCAGTATGCCCACACATACCCAGTCCACTGAGGCCACAGATATCAGACAGTCAGAGGGTGGAGATATTGAACAGGACAATGTGGCAATTATGGCATCAGTGAGTGTAGACACAGGCCATAACCAGAGAACTGACGAGGTCTCACACAGGCAGATTAACAGGGATATTCGAAGGAGGAATCCTGCTCATCCACCACCTGTCACAGGTGTCACATCATGGGTCACTCGCTTCATGTTTTCATCCATCATGGAGGAACAGGCACATCCCAAATGCAACACCAGACAGATGCTCAGGATTATGGATGCAGCACAGTCTGACATCTGGGACTACCTCCACTGCATTGGTAATGCCATGGATCATTTCACTGATGTAGTGGATACACGATGCGGTGAGACATTGTCAGTCTTTCACCAACATTGTCTGTGCTGGAACATCTGGTTGGAGTATGTCATCAGACACCTGGACGCAGGTCAGCAACACCATCTACTGAAACTCCACATGGCCATGCACAGTCACGCTCCCGTAGTGGCAGTACTTCCAGCACTACAGAAGGAAGTGTGCTATCCACACCATGATGTGGCAGGCCATAGAGACATGGCTGTGGGTGGTCCCTTGGGGGACATGGGCCCAGGAGACAGCAGTCAGCATCAGCTACTAGCACCGCATCTGACCCAGGGCATGGTGGTGCCAGTGCCACTCCTGGCAGAGACAGTTCCTGTGTTTGTGGCCAGAGGCAATGGGCTGTCCACTCTGCCATGTACGGTCCACAGCTGTCCAATATACACATGTGTAGGGCTAGCACTGGGCTTGACTGTGTACATGCACACCCTCAAACATCACTGTCACATGCAAGGTCACCAACAGACACACACACAGCACCTCTCCATGGCCCATCTAACCAGCACCCCTTCCTGACTCACACACATGCTGTCAACTGTTTGGCACAGCCTAGGCCTCTGGAACCCCTACACCACAACCTGTTCATGTGATGATACCTGTGCCACATCCCTACCATCCATGCCATCGATGCAGGGACATGAAAATATGTGTCTGATGCACAGGTGACTATATTACTTTGCATGTAGTTGTGTTGTGTGGTATTGTTATGCCATGGCAAGTGCTGTACACTGGCATGTGTCATTACTACACATCAAACTTTGTGTATCTTTGTTGCATGATGTTAGACTGGTGGTAGTATTACAGAATGGCAGATGTCTCACAGACCTATGTATGTTTCTGTTCCAGAGGTCTGAGTGGCTAAGCTATGGAGACTTGGCAGCAATACAGCAGCATGGGATGGCATAGCAGCACATCAGAAATATGACATCAGCAAGGTACAGCTGTATACATGTGTGGTTACTTAGGTGCATATATGTCAAACAGTGTGTCTGGGACAATGGGGCAGTCAGCATAGTCATGCATGCATACTCTGTGACAAGGTCTGTTACCCTTCATATATGTCACTTGGGTGTTCCATACATACAAATGTAGGTGGTGGGGGACAGCAGTTATGCCTAGGTAGATGTGGGCAATTAAGGGCCAGCAGCTAATTACAGGGGAGTAAAATGCATAACCATTGCAGATAAATAGCCCATATGCGAACTGCTGCAAGGCAATATATTTGTACACACACACACACACACACACACACACACACACACACACACACACACACACACACACACACACACACACACTTGGCATATGTGAGATTAGAACCCCTACCTATCTTGTACAATACACTATAGATAGAACAACAGGAAAACACAAGAAACACCAGACTCGAGATGTAGGCAGCAGTTCAACCAGGATAGTAAACCAGACAATGAAGGAAGAAGGTTGAATAAAATTTAATAGCACACAGCTCCAAGGATTAAGCACTTTCGAAAAACTTCATCCAAATCATTTAAACACTGAATGGCACCACGCACACACACACACACACACACACACACACACACACACACACACACACACACACACATATACACATATATATATATATATATATATATATATACACACACACCCCACCCTTAATTACATAACCAATACATTTTCCCTTAATTAAATATCACACGCAGTATTTTAAAGCAACACACGATATTAAATGCCCAGCATTCAAATAAAATTGCATAAACACAAACACCCTATAAACTACAAATGGAGAAGTAGCTTTAAACAATATAAGATTTTAATTTAAGCACACTGGTTATAGCTATATTATTACTGAGATGGGAGGGGGGGACCATGGCATTTAATTTCAACTGCCAACTTAATTCCTTGGCTTCCAGTTCATCTTCCCAAACTCTCCCTCTATAGTCCCACAGAACACATTCCAACAAAAAAAAAACAAAAACATGGTTAGTGTTGGTACTAATGCACCTAGCCATTGCATTTTTCATATCCCCCTTCCTAATATCAAGTCCATGTTCATACAGACGTTCCCTGAATTTTCTTTTTATCTTTCCTATATAAAAATGTTGGCAGTTAAGGCATTTACCCACATATATAACCCCCATAGTATTGCAAGTATGATGAAACTTGGATCTAAAAATCTTATAATTAACCTCTACTTGATCACCTTCCAATACCATCCTACACTGGGTACAATGACCACATTTATAAGTACCCCATTTTTTATTTGAAGTATTGGGTCCTATATCAATTGTAGGATGTTCAAAGACATTTTTTTGTGTTTTTCCTCTTCTAAACACAACATGGGGTCTAACCTCAAATATACTAGACATTTCTTTAAACAAAGAGAAAATATTCCAGTATTTATAAATAATTTCCCTGATACTCTTGGCCTCATTACAAAACTGAGTAATAAAGCCCCCCCCACACACACACTCCAATGGGTCTTTATTTTTGTTTTTATCAGGTCCAAATTCCCGTTGGTCCAAATTTAGACTAATAAGGGGCACAAATTCCCCCTTAGTTCTCCTCCCTTTGATATAATTAGCAACTTGCAACACTAAACTACCAGGGTAACTTCTACTCTGAAACATATTCCCCATTTGATCACATTCATAAACAAACTGGTTCCAATCAGAAACCATCCGTGCAAGCCAGATAAATTGCCCCTTAACTATCCCGGCTTTCTGATGGAACGGATGGCTGCTGTCAAAGTGTAAAATACTATTACTGTAGGTGGGCTTCTGATAAATCGTACTAACTCACCTTTTGTTCCCCACATCCTTAGAAATGATAACATCCAAATAATTCATAAAACTTGCATCCCACTGATGGGTAAACTTCAAGAAGGAAGTAGAGGTATTTAAAAAATTTACAAAACTTTCAATTTCCTCTACTGCTCTATTCCAAACAATACATATGTCGTCCAGAAATCGAAGATATAAACTCCATGGTTTTACCTGGAAAAATGGTAACAAAATATGTCTCTCCCATTGTAATAGAATAATATTTGCAAAGATGGAGGCACAAGCTGCCCCCATTGCAACTCCCTTCTTTTGCCTGAAGTACTGCCCATCTAAATACACAAAATTGTACTTAAGTACTAATTCCATACAAAGAACTAAAACATTTATAGTATTATTGTCAAGATCTGTGCATTCGCAAAGACATTCGTGAAACCATTCTATCCCTACTTTGTGGGGAATAACATTATATAGTTCTACCACATCAATGGTCAAAAAGTCATACTTTTCAGAAAATTCCACTTTCTTCATTTTAATCAAAAAGTCCCAAGAATCTTTGCATATATGGTCAAACGATTCCAAACAGCTTTTAAGTAAAAGATCAACATATTTACCCATGGGGTGGGTCTTGGATTTCTTAGCACTAACAATAGGCTTCATAGGTGGATTATTAATACAGAAAAAAAGAAGTTTGTCCGGGACACTAATGATCACGAATCTTGTAAAATATTTTCTTGGCAATACAGCTTTAAGAAAGGGCGTGCCATGAAAAGAATGAACAGAGGGGGTTTTAGATCTAGTGCTTCAAGAGATTCTTCAGTTTCCTCAGTGGAAATGGATTCCACCAGCAGAAAGAGCGTTTCCTTTGAAAATTTAAATTTGGAACATGCTTCTGGTTCTGGACCGAATGGAGGCGTTAGTAATTCCAACCAGAGTCCCATTCAGAACAAAGGGCGAGGCCGGCGCTTTCAGGGGAAGGGAAGAAGAAGATGAAGGCATTTTTTCCAGTTTTGGACTTAGTAATGGTTTTGAACCTGGACTTATTACTTGTTCTTTATATAAATATGGACAGAACACTTTATCTAGCATTGACTCTAACACAGGTGAGAATTTTTGTATAGTAAATTTGTCAGATTTTGTTTTATCTGATAATATCAAAAATGTATTGTACAAGGGCACTAAATTTGTGCCAAAGAGGTTCCCTACTTTGGCAGATTTAATTTTAGAAGCCAAAGAATTTTGTAGGAAACTACATTTGAGAGCATTTTTTGCTAACAGTGACAAGCCTGAAAATTGTGATGGTAACAATGTTATGTCTGTATTAGATAGTTCTTTAATGAACATGGCCCATCTAACCAGCACCCCTCCCTGACTCACACACATGCTGTCAACTGTTTGGTACAGCCTAGGCCTCTGAAACCCCTACACCACAACCTGTTCATGTGATGATACCTGTGCCACATCCCTATCATCCATGCCATTGATGCAGGGACATGAAAATATGTGTCTGATGCACAGGTGACTATATTACTTTACATGTAGCTGTGTTGTATGGTATTGTTATGCCATGGCAAGTGCTGTATGCTGGCATGTGTCATTACTACACATCAAACTTTGTGTATCTTTCTTGCATGATGTTAGACTAGTGGTAGTATTACAGAATGGCAGATATCTCACAGACCTATGTATGTTTCTGTTCCAGGGGTCTGAGTGGCTAAGCTATGGAGACTTGGCAGCAATACAACGGCATGGGATGGCATAGCAGCACATCAGAAATATGACATCAGCAAGGTACAGCTGTATACATGTGTGGTTACTTAGGTGCATATATGTCAAACAGTGTGTCTGGGACAATGGGGCAGTTAGCATAGTCATGCATGCATACCCTGTGACAAGGTCTGTTATCCTTCATACATGTCACTTGGGTGTTCCATACATACAAATGTAGGTGGTGGGGGACAGCAGTTATGCCTAGGTAGATGTGGGCAATTAAGGGCCAGCAGCTAATTACACGGGAGTAAAATGCATAACCATTGCAGATAAATAGCTCATATGTAAACTGCTGCAAGGCAATATATCTGGGTCAGATGCGGTGCTAGTAGCTGATGCTGACTGCTGTCTCCTGGGCCCGTGTCCCCCAAGGGACCACCCATGGCCATGTCTCTATAGCCTGCCACATCATGGTGTGGATAGCACACTTCCTTCTGTAGTGCTGGAAGTACTGCCACTACGGGAGCGTGACTGTGCATGGCCATGTGGAGTTTCAGTAGATGGTGTTGCTGACCTGCGTCCAGGTGTCTGATTTCTGATCCATATTCATCAAAGACACCCACACCTCAAGACTGGTGGCAACGCACGATGCATC